>NW_014578848.1:45915-48785 GCF_000485595.1 Priapulus caudatus
CACACACACACACACACACACACACACACACACACACAAATCCACTGGCAAACGTCAAGCGGATTGACTGTGCCTTGCTCCCACCTTCTCGTCGAACCCTAGATATGAAAGTACGACGAACACAGTATGTTACCGCGTTGTGGACACGTGCCTGGACAGCATCTCCTGGGAACGGTTTATCACCAACCGATTATGGGTGGTCTCTGAAGGACAACCTATTGAAGCCAACATGGTTCGAAGGTCCGGCCGTACCAGAGAGCTTATTTAAAAATGTCAATAACAACCCAGAGGACATAGAGGTTGAAGTTGACAGAACATATTCCGAGTTGGAAGTACTGAGCGATTCAGATGGTGAAGCATGGAGTGATGAAGACTCTGATGTGGAGGTGGAAGACGGGGAATTCTTGTAGGAAACAACAAATTTTATAGAACTGGCTACGATCGATTTTGCTACGATCCAAAGTTTGATCTATATACAGCTTGAATATTGACATGGTTGAGAACCTTTAATTAGACAACTTATAATTATATTTTTTTTCACTTTTTGACTGAACACAGCATTGAACATGACAAAATTGGAGGGAAGTAGAAACATAGCTAAAGGAGTGTTGCTCTACTAGATAATCCACATCAAAGAAGGTAAATATCTTTCTCCAGCTAAATATCTGCTAGTGACCCAAGAAAGATGAAGAAGAAGAAGAAGAAGATGAACAAAAAGAATTAAAAAATGAAAATGAAGAAAGAAACGCCGCTGACGACGAGGACAACGACGACAAACAAAAAGAAGAAGAAGAAGAAGAAGAAGAAGAAGAAGAAGAAGAAGAAGAAGAAGAAGAAGAAGAAGAAGAAGAAATAGACTACGATGACGATGTGGGCAACGACCAAGATGATGACTTCAACAATGAAGAAGAAGCAAAAGAGGAATGTCCGATCATAGGTAACTTGTTGTTTTTTAGTCATTACAGCACAAGCAAATCTAATTCGGTCAATTGCAATATATAAATTTAAACGTGCTTGTGTCAAATTCAGTGATCAATATAAGACATTATCTGGTTGGCAGAACCAAACCTAACAATTTTCACCAATTTCAACCAACTATACCAATATGTTCTGTCACTTTGAAGGTGTCTGTTTTCAGATAGAAGAGGGATAATTGGTGCCAGAGTGCTGAGTCATGAGGCTGGGATTGGAGCAAGATGTCTTTTCCTCCATTCAAAAACCATGCATGCTTATCATTTAGACCAGCAATACACAGTGCGTAGTTTCTGTTCGTGTCTTAGGGAAGAGCGTGTCTTGTGAGCATGTATTAGAATAAAGAGCAGCATATAGTGAGAGTGTTTGAGAGAGGGTGAGGAATAGGCAGTGGCGTAGTCGGGGAGGGGCGATGGGGCGGTCGCCCCCCCCCCTAAGATTTAGAAGGCTACCTTATTTAAACCAGCAGGACTGTTTCAAGTCGATAAAACATGCCAACAACATGCACCCCCTCCCCCCCCTTAGATTTAATCCTGGCTACTCCACTGGGAATATAACCCTAACCCTAACCCTAACCCTAACCCTAACCCTAATTCTAAAATAAAACAAAATTAGCCAAAAATAATAAGAAATAAAATAAATAAGCACCTGTGCAAAATGCGCGATGGTGTGCGTGCGATAGTGGGCGTGTCCTAAACATTTTCTACCCAATCACGTTGCTCAATTTTTCTTCCATAGCTATACGATTTGGGAATCGCAAATTTGCGGCCGGGCGCGCGCAGGGCTTTCCTCACCCATAATGTGGCAACAATGTACTCAGGTGTTTGTGTCTATATGTTGTTAACCGCGCGGAAAATTCGGTTGCGCGGTTTAGTTCGAGTTTCGCGCGCCGGGGACTTTGGTGCCTACGAGACGTTAACTACTTATGGAGACAGCGTCATCGCCGTGCAAGAACCACCTAGGAAGAGCAGTGGCCAAGTGTGTGGCGCTCAGGACTTCAGGCTGAACAGTCTAGAGTTCGGAGTCCCACCTTGATCACTTCTCTTGTGCCCATGAGCAAGGCATTTTATCCCAGTTTGCTTGAAGAAGGGAGTGACTTTGTCACTAGTGAGGAGATAAGCTTCCTCTGCCGCCCCTAGCTACAGGTTGTCCTTTGGCAATGCATAGCACCTGTTTAGCCTCTCGTGCCAGGGTTACGGTGCAGATGTCTAATATAGTGGAGATGGACTGAACACAGCATTGAATATAACAAAATTGGAGGGAAGTAGAAACATACCTAAAGGAGTGTTGCTCTACTAGATAATCCACATCAAAGAAGGTAAATATATTTCTCCAGCTAAATATCTGCTAGTGACTCAAGAAAGATGGAGAAGAAGAAAAAGGAGGAAAAGAAGATAAACAAAAAGAATTAAAAAATGAAAATGAAGAAGGAAACGCCGCTGACGACGAGGACAACGACGACGAACAAAAAGAAGAAGAAGAAGAAGAAGAAGAAGAAGAAGAAGAAATAGACTATGATGACGATGTGGGCAACGACCAAGATGATGACTTCAACAATAAAGAAGAAGCAAAAGAGGAATGTCCGATCATAGGTAACTTGTTGTTTTTTTAGTCATTACAGCACAAGCAAATCGAATTCGGTCAATTGCAATATATAAATATAAACGTGCTTGTGTCAAATTCATTGATCAATATAAGACATTATCTGGTTGGCAGAACCAAACCTAACAATTTTCCCCAATTTCAACCAACTATACCAATATGTTCTGTCACTTTGAAGGTATCTGTTTTCAGATAGAAGAGGGATAATTGGTGCCAGAGTGCTGAGTCATGAGGCTGGGATTGGAGCAAGATGTCTTTTCCTCCATTCAAAAACCATGCATGCTTATCATTTAGAC
>NW_014578848.1:49467-53434 GCF_000485595.1 Priapulus caudatus
ACCTAAAGAGTTAAACCTATATATTTATATTGCAACGTGAATAAAATGAAATAGAACGAACAGAATGTGACAGAATGACTCCACGTCTACTCAATCCACCAGGAAGCTCAGTAAAGCTAGTTCATCCATAAACTAAAGATACAGCACCACTAGTCGGTAGTCCATCTTAGGAAGTTAGGTCACAATATGTCTCCTCCGAAGCAGCACTATGCGATAGTTATAGTATAAAGATAAACTAATATGTTGGCATTGTCACTGTCAGGCACCAAACTCTCCCTCCTCAGGTTAAAAACACCACCTGCAGTAGAGAATACCCTCTCGTGTTTCAGCAGAATAACCTATGAGGTGTAAAGTAATAACACTACAGCAAAACGGGTTTTTACTAATACTATTTTACGGTATCGGATCGCTATTCTGGAATTTTGCTCCATATCAAAATCGCATGCAAATCCATCACTATACATCGACGGCGTTGGTATCGATGACAGTCCTAATAGAAATGTAAATTATATGAAATATCCATAAATGAGTTGACTGATATGATCCGTTATAATGCCTCCTAACAGGTTGCTCATTAACTTAATCACCTATACTTACATATTAATAATCTCGCAATTAATCATTTTACTTTTGTATTTACTGTTGTTGCAGAACAAGGAACCAGGAAGGAACCGGAGCAAGGACGAGGAACCAGGACAAGGAACCAGGGGCCCGTTGTCAGAAACTTCGTAAAGTTACGATTAATTTTAAGTCTAATGTTAATGTTAAGGTTAATGTTAAGACTAATTTTTTTCTGACAACGGGCCCCTGGCAGGACTTCAAACTCACTTCTGCTGAGAAGCTGCGTAACACTGCCACACCCACGGATCAGCACACGCCGGCAATAATTAAGCCACCAAATCATGTAAAAGGACATTTGTGAAGACATAGACACATCATCAAGCTGACGGGAGGCGTGAGTGCATGAAATCGTTAAAGCCAGGACTGTTATTGCAATTATGCACTACGTTAACGTGAAGCTGTCTTGTTACCATCTGCATGTTGTTAATCGAATCCAGAGTAGTTTTTCATTGAGTTCATTTTTAGACATCACTAGTTCAATGTTCGAAGAATTTGACTAGACATTTTAATGACAAAGATAGGAAATGTGTTGCATTTAAACCATTTTATTAACGTTAGAGCCAATTCACTCGCTTCAAATTCAACTCTATATTGTCGTAAGTACGTAATTTGCAGCAAAAATGGCACGTAAATTGTAGTTATAATTTGCAGCAAACCTCGCCACTAGATGGCAGTCGTTGGCCATTAGTGAAGTCTAATTCACTGGTGACCATGGTCGTAGATTTGCGAAGCAAATTGATCGTTCATGTAAATTGTTATTTTGTGCTGTATTTGCCCATAATTGTATGTGAAATGTAGAATACATTTTCTAAGTGTTAGTTGTTTTTCAGATTGGATCGATTGCGAGATGTGAACGCGAGAATGCACCGTTGAGTGAACAGGGGTCAGAGAAGGGGGAGGGTGGAGTGGGCGCAGGGGAGCGGGAAGCGGCGGAATAGGGGAGGGGGAAGGAGGGCTCTATAGGTGGGGAAGGGGCAGTAAAGATAGAAGGAGAGACTGCATTGGGGCCAGCATAGGTTAGGTTTACTAAGCTTAGGATAGGCCTCTAGAAAAACTATAACCCTTCGCTCTGTAATAGAGTCTGTGTATGGTGTTATAGCTTCTAGACTAAAGCTTGCCTTGAGATGAGAGTGAGTGTGACACAGTGCGAGAGCAAAGCGCAGTGTAATTGCTACCCTTAAGGAGTTGAGAAGCAAAGCGCAGAGGACAGGCTGCGTGGTGCGAAGTTGTTATAGTACAGCTCCTTAGCCCAAAATTTAGGTCCAAGTGTTCACTTTGTGAAGAAAGCCCAAAATTTTGCCACACATGCTCTTTGACCTATTACAAAATATTTAGCGGTGGACCCCAAAAAAATCTGACTCTTAAAGGAGGCGTAGGCACCCTTTTTTCAAATTGGCCGCCATAATTTTGAAATACATAGTAATTATGTGGGCGGGGGAGCGAGGTCGTTAGTTTTTTTTAATTGTCACAAATACGTCAGAATTGGTATCAAATAAAAGCTAATAATGAGTTAAGGAGTATATATATACAATTTTTTTATTTTTTATATTCAGGCCTACATGACGTAATGAACGTCATAAAACCACGTCAATTTACTATTTATATAGTATTATAAGCAGTTACTTTACATTGCCGACAACATTATATTTTGGCTAAATATGTATTTAATATGAAAATCTATTACTATGTGGAATTCAAATGTGATATTTTATATTATTTATATACTAACACATAATAATATGTGAGTCATTCGTTCATTACGTATATACCCTTCATTGTGCATAATGCCTGGTATATCGGTTAACTGACATTCCACAATATATGGCAATATAGGTATTGAAATTAAAGCTCTTAGTGAATTGAAGTCAAGTACAAATATGGGTGATGTTATTATGACATGCCCTGTGAAAAATACGATACAATATGTTTATATATACTTTATTCATATGGAAACATTTGGTTAGGCCTTTATCATATTTATATAATTATAAAAATTTAAAGTTAAAGATTTAGACGTCTTAATATTTATTTACAAAATCATTTTGTATTTAATTACTTATTAAAACTGGTTATATACATTCCTAGATAGTATAACATTCTAGATATTTTAGGCTCTCAGCATAAGACTTCTTCATTTGCATATAGTGATTCACACATACAAACTGTAGAAGCACTTGGATCAAAAACTAAATGACACATTTGTAAGGAGCAGACTTGTTCATGTGTAAAGAAACCACTGACTTGACACAATATCAAAGAACAATCTCCCACATGTCGCGAACAGCCACAAAGAGATCCAACAGACCAAAGAACCCAGCCATCAGGTGCCTCTCTAAGAGGCAAACTATCTGCTCGGCTTCTCGAGATTATACATATCGTGTCAGTCACACAGCGCCAATCTAAACCAAATTCTTGACCCATAAAACCAGGCCTGCCAACCATCACTCGTCAGACATGGGAAGCCTGCGACACTGCCACACAAAGTCAGACCTTGTGAGGTGCTTGCAGGCAACATTACCACCATGATCGTGGTAGGCTCCCAATTGTGGATTCTAGTTTGTCGTTGATTTGCTGGATTGGATATGCATTTACTTGCCACTTTACTCCCACCTGAAACGATGTCCAGGACCAACTTTCAATGCACTTACGCAGAGCGTGTGTTTCATGCCCTTACATTCGCGAAGGCGTCTGCCCAGAAAGTGAAGCGCCTTGACGTAGATGGTGGGATTCGTTACCTTGATAACCAGTCTGAAGCACGGGCACCGAGGGGAAAGCCAGAGGATCTGGAGAACCGTTAGACCGGCGTTACGAAGACTTACCACACTTTCCAACCAAACTGGTCGTCATTTCCTTAAGTCGATACCAACAAGAAAAGGCTTATTTAACTTTTCTGGCTGTTCACATGCGCAAGCGAAACACCTCAGAATGCGAAACGGAACTTAGCTGTGATAACATTCGGGACAACAGGGTTGTGAAATGCACCACACGAGTCGACAATAGCCGGACACGTCCAAGCCTCGAGCCATGACCACCCAGTCGGAGGACAGACACTCGGATCATGATCCATCCACGTGGCTTATTGTGTCGTTCAGGATCACAAAAGTACCATTCGAACAGTGGACACTGATGTTGTAGTAAATAATTGCAGTGACAGTAGTCAACTCCCTACACATCGAAGAACTGGTGGATCGCTTTTGGCACAGGAAAGGGCATTGCCGGTTACATCGGCAGCCGATACCATTTCATCTAATCTCGGACAGACCAAAAGTCATCGGCTCTTCTACTATTCCACAGCCTTCACTGGGGTGTGACACTGTGGTCATCATTTTCTGGACGCGGGAAAACG
>NW_014578849.1:0-1706 GCF_000485595.1 Priapulus caudatus
TTTTGTCAAATATTTCCTGATAATATATGTTACAGTAAGCTATATATATATATATATGTGTATGTGTGGGGTATATAACAGATGAGCCTGAGTACATGCCGATCAGCGTCTGTGACTGTGTTACAGTAACGCATATATATATATATAATATCAGGAGCGTATAATGACAAATTTTGTCAAATATTTCCTGATAATATATGTTACAGTAAGCTATATATATATACATATGTGTATGTGTGGGGTAGGTCCTATATAACAGATGAGCCTGAGTACATGCCGATCAGCGTCTGTGACTGTGTTACAGTAACGCATATATATATATATAATATCAGGAGCGTATAATGACAAATTTTGTCAAATATTTCCTGATAATATATGTTACAGTAAGCTATATATATATACATATGTGTATGTGTGGGGTAGGTCCTATATAACAGATGAGCCTGAGTACATGCCGATCAGCGTCTGTTATATATTATATAATATATATATATATACCGTGCGGGAGCTGCACACCGACGGCGACCACGGCTTCTCGCAGGAGTACGACACGATTCAGCAGTACTGCCCGCCCGACGTCACCTTCTACTCGTCGCTCGAAGCCGACAACAAACACAAGAACCGCTACGTGAACATCGTCGCCTGTGAGTACGATACGATACGATACGATACGATAGTACGATACGCTAGTACGATAAGGCAATACGGTGCAGGGTGAGTACGTTATGATACGATACGATATGACAATACGGTGCGGTGTGGGTACGATACGATACGATACGTCAATACAGTCCAGTGGGGCGAGTACGATATGATATGACAATGTAATACGGTTCCATACGATGATTTTGATATGGCACGACATTACAATATGGTGTGATATAACAATTACGATACAATACAACATTGCAATACATCGCAATACGATGAAAACGATACAATACGACGATAAAATACAATACGATACGATAAGAGCAACATGGTACGACAATACAATACGTTTTATGTTATGATGAGATAAGATACCATACAATAGGGTAGTAAAACACGATATGGTATCATGGCAGCGCTGCAAATGCCTCTCTCCTTTGCGGTGCGGCTGTGTGGAATTCGACAGGTTTTTACGAGGCTCTTGTTAGCTACTAAACATTCCTAGCCACTGGAATTATGCTCGAATAAGTTCCGTTTCGCGACAAAATCACTCGGTAGATTGTTCCGCTTTTGGTGGCTTTTTACGTTCGTCAGACTTTACGAGGACGTAACCAGCTCGTAAGCATTCCTAGAGCTGCTGTATTTTTCTTCAAGTAAAGCTCATAGGGTCTATGTCCCCCAGGGTACTATCGGAGGGTACCCTGGGTACGGTTCGATATATCGGAATGTACCCTGGTAACTATCTGATATGGTTAGGGTTAGGAAGTAGGCGTAGGCGACTCCTTAGACTCGTTAGTGGAGTAGGCGAGGTACCGGTCCGGCATATTAGATAGCAGCGAAAAAAATACACGGGACGCGCGAGCGATTTCGCTCCCGTCAGCTTTCAAAGCGCTCTGGTAACAACAATTACGAGAGCGAAAATTTTGGAAGATACGAGAAAAAATCGCTCCCGTGCCGCCGGCAGCGTTCGAACCGGAGGCCCGAGCCCACCAAGTTTTTGCTCGGGCCACCATCTCTATAAAACTCGCGTCCTCCTGACCGGCACTTTTTCTCCT
>NW_014578849.1:2422-5285 GCF_000485595.1 Priapulus caudatus
TAGTGGTAAAGGTAGTGATAGTGGTAGTGGTAGTGGTAGTGGTAGTGGTAGTGGTAAAGGTAGTGATAGTGGTAGTGGTAGTGGTAGTGATAGTGGTGGTGATGGTGGTAGTGATAGTGATAGTGGTAGTGATAGTGGTAGTGATAGTGGTAGTGATAGTGGTAAAGGTAGTGATAGTGGTAGTGGTGGTGATGGTGATAATGGTAGTGATCGTGCTAGTGGCAGCGGCGGCAGCAGTAACAGGAGCAAGTAGTAGTAGTTTAGTAGTAGAAAGTAATATTACATTAGTAGTAGTGGGTAGTGGAGCAGCAATCCATAACCCGTCGTCTCGTTTCAGGGCTTCCACAAACCGAAAGCGTACATCGCCGCGCAGGGCCCCCTGGTGTCGACGTTTGCGGACTTCTGGCAGATGATCTGGGAGCAGCGAACCTACGTGATCGTCATGATCACCAACCTACTCGAGCGCGGACGGGTACGACCCTCGCTAGCGCCCTCTATACTCCCTCTATACACTGCGCTCTGTGATCTGGTTTTTTTTTCGTGCACTGAATTTTAGTCGGGCAGGGGTGAATTCCAGGGTGATGTTTTTTTTATACTAAACTCTTGACGTGAACATTGCTAGTGATATTGTGATATTTACTAGCTTGATTTATCTCATTCCAATTAATTAATTAATCAAGGGATTCCAGCATACATGGGATATGTACTGCCCAAAGGGGGGGGCTACCCTAAACTGCACATTATCGCATTGTTAATTATTGCAATTAATTAATTAATTAATCATCGTTAATTGCCGGCGTGTGGTTGCAGCGGAAATGCGACATGTACTGGCCGAAGGAAAGCTACCTAAAGCTGTGCGTTATCGCATCGGTAATTGATTAATTAATCATCGTTAATTGCTGGCGCATCATTTCAGCGGAAATGTGACATGTACTGGCCGAAGGAGGGTTCGGAGACGTACGGCATGCTGCAAGTGAAGCTACTCAGTGAAATGGCAATGGCTAGCTACACCGTACGCATGTTCACACTGAAGAACCTCAAAGTTAAGAAGGTATGCATGTTCACACTGAACAACCTCAAAGTTAAGAAGGTATGCATGTTCACACTGAACAACCTCAAAGTTAAGAAGGGTATGCATGTTCACCACTGAACAACCTCAAAGTAAGAAGGTATGCATGTTCACACTGAGAACCTCAAAGGTTAAGAATGTATGCCATGTTCACACTGAAGAACGCTAAAGTTAAGAATGTATGCATGTTCACACTGAAGAACCTCAAAGTTAAGAAGGTATGCATGTTCACACTGAACAACCTCAAAGTTAAGAAGGTATGCATGTTCACACTGAACAACCTCAAAGTTAAGAAGGTATGAGGTGCTGTTGATAGTGAGAGGTGGTAGTGAGAGTTAGGGGTGTAGTAGTGAGGCTAGTAAAAGGTATTGCATGGCGGTACAGAGGGGAAGGTTGGAATCTTGAGAGAGGGAGCAGTGTAAAGTTGTAATTTGTAAATGTAAAAATAGCAGAGAGAGAGTGTGTGTGTGAGCGAGAGAGAGAGAAAGAGAGAGAGAGAGAGAGAGATCTAGAGACAGAGAGAGAGAGCGCGAGAGAGAGAGTGAGAGATCTAGAGACAGAGAGAGAGAGCAAGAGGGAGAGACAGAGATAGCGTGCGCACATGCGTGTGAGCTGTAATTAAGCGAGTACTCGAGGCGGCTATTGCTTTCAGAAGCATTCGTCAGAGAGAGTCATCTACCAGTACCACTTCACGGACTGGCCGGACCACGGCGTGCCGGAGTACACCCTGCCGGCCCTCACCTACGTGCGCAAGTCAGCCGCCATTAACCCAGACTCCGCAGGACCCATCGTCGTCCACTGCAGGTAGTCTTACACCTTGTTAGCACACGTGTAGCGCATATGTACTATGTAGCGTACATGTACATGTATACTACGGAGTATATGTATGTACATGTGTGTTGTACAGAGTATGTGTGCGTACCTGTACATGTACATTTAAATGTACTTCAAAGCATACATGTACAGACAGGTACATGTACTCTGTAGCATACGTGTACATGAACATACATATACTCCATAGCATACATGTCTTGTACATGTACATGTACATAATTATACTCCATAACATACATGTAGCATACATGTACCTTTACATGTACTTATATTATGTAATCCGTAGCGTACATGTATTGTACATGTACATGTACATGTACGTATACATACATATACTTCGTAGAATATATACATGTAGCATACATTTAGCACATGTGTACTATGTAGTATACATGTATTGTACATGTACATACATATACTCCCTAGCATACATGTAGCATATATTTGGTGCACATTTACTTTTACATGTACTTGTATGTAATCCATAGCATACATGTACATATACGAACATGTTCTCTGTAGCATACATTTAGCATACATACACATGTAATGTACACTCCATAGCTTACATGTAGAGTGCATATACATCTACATGTAGCGTATAGCCTTCATGCTTCTACGTAAATCCTTGCACGTTATCCTTCATGCTTCTACATAAATCCCTGTCACAGGCATGATCCAATGTCACTGGTAGCCCCGTACCTAATCCCTTGTCATGTGTCTGCGTCAATGCCCCCAACACTGGCAACTAAGCCCCTGTCACATACATGCTGTTATGTTCCGACCCTGTACTATAAACTTAGTAGCCTGCATGCAGTATATAATTCTCTGCTAGCCCAGTATCTCAACCGCTGTCAGATATGTATTTCTAGATTCCTAACCCATAACTGACAGTGACTACCATAGTAGGGGTTCTAAGCTCCCAAAAAGAGGTAAAGTGTTCACTTTTTGATAAAAGCA
>NW_014578849.1:6451-8245 GCF_000485595.1 Priapulus caudatus
TGTGTGTATGCGTGTGTGTGTGCATGGGTGCGTTTGTGTGCGTGTGTGCATGGGTGCGTTTGTGTGCGTGTGTGCATGGGTGCGTTTGTGTGCGTGTGTGCATGGGTGCGTTTGTGTGCGTGTGTGCATGGGTGCGTTTGTGTGCGTGCATGCAATCCTGCGTATTACAGCGCAGCAGTAGGCAGAACTATATGTACGAACTATTTATTACATTACAGTGTGGGTGTGAGTATGTTGGGCACATACTGTGTGCTTGGCAGCATGATATCAAGAGCATATAAAAAGGCCTTCTTTATATGCTCTTGAGGATATAGATAACTATAACAGTGCGGGTGTGGGCAGGACCATGTATGTAACACCGCCGTGTGTATGTTTGTTACAGTGCGGGTGTGGGCCGGACCATGTATGTAACACCGCCGTGTGTATGTTTGTTACAGTGCAGGTGTGGGCCGGACCATGTATGTAACACCGCCGTGTGTATGTGTGTTACAGTGCGGGTGTGGGCCGGACCATGTATGTAACACCGCCGTGTGTTCGTGTGTTACAGTGCGGGTGTGGGCCGGACCATGTATGTAACACCGCCGTGTGTTTGTGTGTTACAGTGCGGGTGTGGGCCGGACCATGTATGTAACACCGCCGTGTGTTTGTGTGTTACAGTGCGGGTGTGGGCCGGACCATGTATGTAACACCGCCGTGTGTTCGTGTGTTACAGTGCGGGTGTGGGCCGGACCATGTATGTAACACCGCCGTGTGTTCGTGTGTTACAGTGCGGGTGTGGGCCGGACTGGCACGTACTGCGTGCTGGACAGCATGATGCGACAGATTAAACACAAGAACACCGTTAACGTGTTCGCCTTCCTCAAGCACATCAGGCAGCAGCGAAACTACCTGGTGCAGACTGAGGTAGGTCGTGACGCTACGCCGGCGCCCCCTGGTGAACGCCACCCAGTGCTTACAGCAGTGGCAGGGCTGTCCTTAGCTCTAGTACTATAGCAGGCCTGCGGCAACTGTACGCGGGCTATAGTACTAGAGCTAGGCTGTCCTTAGCTCGTGATACATACCCTTTTGCCATGAGTAAAAGTGTACATCGTTAAGAAGCTTAGCTTAGTTTGTGTGGAAAACATTGAAGAACTATTAGATAATTCTTAATTTTGTATTATGATTTATCCCTAACCTTGTGGTGTCTCTAAACTTCGAATATACCAAAGCTTGGATCATCCTTAGGCTTGAGTTTTATTGAGGCTTGGCTTAGGTTGGATCCTTGACTTTAGATTATTTGTTAGCTTAATTGAATTTGAATTTGAATTATAGGTTTAGATTGTCCATAACTTTGGATTATCTGTAATCTTAGTTTATCCATAATCTTGCATAAAATCAGTTGAACATAATTTATCCTTAAATTTGAATCATCCTCTAGTTTGAAGCTTCCCTAATTTAACATCTTTAAGCTTAAGATTTATTCCTGAGCATCCTCATCAATGATTCCCCCCCACCTCACCTCACCCCTCCCCAACCCTAGTTCTCACAGGGATTCCTCCTCCACCACCTTAAAGCTCGTCCTCTCTGCTGCCACTTGCTGACAGTGTCCGCGCGCGTGTGTTGTAGGAGCAGTACATCTTCACGCACGACGCACTGCTGGAGTACATCCAGTGTGGAGAGACGGAGGTGCGCAGCAGCTACATGACAGCCTACCTGCACAGCATCATGCAGGCAGACGAGAAGACGGGCGAAACCATACTCGGCCAACAGTACCAGGTGAGAGCTGCGGCGGTGATGTGTGCGTAAATGTATAGT
>NW_014578849.1:8969-10817 GCF_000485595.1 Priapulus caudatus
CTCTCTGCTGACGCTTGCTGACAGTGTCCGCGCGCGTGTGTTGTAGGAGCAGTACATCTTCACGCACGACGCACTGCTGGAGTACATCCAGTGTGGAGAGACGGAGGTGCGCAGCAGCTACATGACAGCCTACCTGCACAGCATCATGCAGGCAGACGAGAAGACGGGCGAAACCATACTCGGCCAACAGTACCAGGTGAGAGCCGCGGCGGTGATGTGTGAGCGGTGATGTATAGTACACGCGTACATGTATGCACATAGATATATATATATATATATAAACCATACTCGGCCAACAGTACCAGATGAGAGCCGTGAGGACGTGTAAGCGATGTACATGAATGCACACGTGTGTTATGTGTACAGTATGCATATAAACCATACTCAGCCAACAGTACCAAGTGAGAGCTGTGAGAACGTGTGAGCAACACACGCATGAATGTATATTACACGTATGTTACGTTCATGCACATGCACATATTACATGTAGTAGCACGCACACATGCACACTCGCGCATATGCACACGCACACAAACACACAGAGAGAGACACACGTGCACACACGTGCACACACAGACACATGCGCACATACGCACATGCTGCACAAACGCACACATACGTGCTAGCCCGACCAGGCTGTGCGACGGATTGTCTATACATAGTTACGTATTCTAACCCTAGCAATACCGTTTCTTGGAGCTAACATACGTGCATGATCACATGATGCACGCATGCACACACGCACACACACACGTACGCACACGCACAGAAAGACAAACGTATGCACGCACATAGTAACATAACACGTACTAATTACATGCACATCTTCCCTCGCTGCTGCAGCTGGCCGTGTCTTTCAAACCAAAGCCCTACCAGATCCACAGTGCGGAGAAGGAGGTGAACAGACTCAAGAACAGACACATGGACATTATTCCAGGTGAGTGCGTGGCGCCCTCTGTCGCCGTTTGTCGCTAACGTAGTTGTAATCGTTTAATTCAGTCGCCATTTGTTCATTAAGTAATTGTAATTTGTTTAACGTATTTGCTGTTTATCATTTATTTATTTATTAAATCTTCATTGAATATAATTCAAATGCAAGTTAAATTATTAATACGGATTATTAAAAAAAAAAATCATTGATTTGACATGATAAAACGACGTCGTTTCTCTTGCAGTTGAGTCGCGGAGGGTAACGATAACACCAAAGCCGGGCGAAGAGGGATCGGACTACATCAACGCCTCATTCTTTCAGGTAATCAGCACGATCTCGCGTACGGTCAAACCTGTACAGAAGGGTCACTCGACGGAAAACACAAACGCGTCCATTTCTGAGTGATGTCTGTTTTACGCAGATGTTTTCTTGCTATAATTAGTATAATTAATATAAGTAATTAGTATAATTAGCACGCAGCGTAACTTCCTAGCAGGCGTCGTCATTTAATCGTCGTCCGACGCTTCGACGACGCCACGCGCGGTAGCGACTGTCACCAGGGGGCGCCATCGCCTCATCGTTTCTCTCGTCGCGTCGTCTCCGCAGGGGTTCTCGAGGTTGCAGGACTACATCATCACGCAGCACCCTCTGGTGGACACCACGGTGCAAGACTTCTGGCAGATGATATGGGACCACAATTCGCAGACGGTGATACTGCTCACGGAGCTGTCGCCCGCCGTCGAAGACAACAAGGATGCTGACAATATGGTAAGCTCTCCTGCTCCCCTGCCTCCCCCTCTCTCTCTCTCTGTTTCTCTCAATATTTCTCTTTTTTCTTTCTCTCTTTCTCTCTCTCTCTCTCTCTCACTCTCTCTTACTCTTCTCTCGCTCTATATCTCTCTCTTACTCCCATTCTC
>NW_014578849.1:10842-22978 GCF_000485595.1 Priapulus caudatus
CCCCTCCAGTCCACGCAGGTAAAGGGTTAAACTATGGTAATCTGTGCACGTAAAGGGTTAAACTATGGTGATAAACGCAGGTAAAGGGTTAACCTATGGTGATACACGCAGGTAAGGGGTTAAACTATGGTAATCTGTGCACGTAAAGGGTTAAACTACGGTGATAAACGCAGGTAAAGGGTTAAACTATGGTGATACACGCACGTAAAGGGTTAAACTATGGTGAGTCCACGCAGGTAAAGGGTTAAACTATGGTAATCTGTGCACGTAAAGGGTTCAACTATGGTGATACACGCACGTATAGGGTTAAACTATGGTGATACATGCACGTATAGGGTTAAACTATGGTGATACACGCACGTATAGGGTTAAACTATGGTGATACACGCAAGTAAAGGGTTAAACCATGGTGATACACACAGGTAAAGGGTTAAACTATGGTGATACACGCAGGTAAAGGGTTAAACTATGGTGCTACACACAGGTAAAGGGTTAAACTATGGTGATACACGCAGGTAAAGGGTTAAACTATGGTGATACACGCAGGTAAAGGGTTAAACTATGGTGATACACTCAGGTAAAGAGTTAAGGCTAAGATATGGTATTAATCTGTGCAGGTAAAGGGTTAAACTACAGTGATACGCGCAGGTAAACGGTTAAACTACGGTAATCCACACAGGTGAAGGGTTAAACTATGGTAATACACGCAGGTAGATGGTTAAACTACGGTAATCCACACAGGTAGATAGTTAAACTATGGTAATACACACAGGTAAATAGTTAAACTATGGTAATACATGCAGGTAGATAGTTAAACTATGTCTATTGTAATACACGCAGGTAAATAGTTAAACTATTGTAATCCACACATGTGAAGGGTTGTGTCAGCTTGATTGTACGCCACGTAAAGAGTCGAGTGATTCCCGCTGTTTCTACTATACACCAGAGCGATAAATAGTTAACAAAGAAATGTGCGCCCTCCTCACGCCTAGCTAATAGAACCCATGACGGAATTAATTTACCTGCAGTCATAGTCCCTCCACCAACTCGCACCCAACCGTCCTGACTGTCAACATCTCACTCCTTCACACGTCTGTGGTTTCTGCAATGGCCCCTGCGTTATTGTACCTGCCGTCCCCTCCCTCCCATGATCCTGACTGCTGACGTCTCACTCCCTCGCACGTCTGTGGTTTCTGCAATGGCCCCTGCGTTATTGTACATGCTGTCCCCTGCCACCCACCGTCCTGACTGCTGACGTCTGTCTCCCTCACTCATCATTTCTGATTGACGTCGGTGTTTCCGTGTAGGATGACTACGAGTAGCTGATGATGGTTAGCGTTAATGTACCTGCCGTCCCCTCCCTCCTATCGTGCTGACTGCTGACGTCTGTCTCCCTCACTCATTTCTGATTCATTGGCGTCCGTGTTTCCGTGTAGGATGACTACGAGTTGATGACGCGGTTGCTGCACTGCGCTAACTGGCCGCACCCGTGCTCGCCGATCAGCCAGGCGTTCGCTCTCGTCAGACTCGTGCAGGAGCGACACAAGAACCAGCAGGGAGGTCCCGTTACCGTCATCGACAAGTAAGCAAGACACGCGCGTGTGTGTGCGTGTGTGTGTGTGTGTGTGTGTGTGTGTGCGTGTGTGTANAAAGGGTTAAACTATGGTGATACACGCACGTAAAGGGTTAAACTAATGGTGATACACGCAGGTAAAGGGTTAAACTGTGGTGATACACGCAGGTAAAGGGTTAAACTATACTGCTGGCTGAATACACGCAGGTAAAGGGTTAAACTATGGTGATACACGCAGGTAAAGGGTTAAACTATGGTGATACAAGCAGGTAAAGGGTTAAACTATGGTGATACACGCAGGTAAAGGGTTAAACTATGGTGATAAACGCAGGTAAAGGGTTAAACTATGGTGATACATGCAGGTAAAGGGTTAAACTATGGGATACACGCAGGTAACGGGTTTCAACTACGGGCTACACGCAGCAATACGGTTTAAACTATGTGATACACGCAGGTAAAGGGTAAACTATGGTGATACACGCAGGTAAAGGTTAACCTACTGGCCCGGGGTGGGATACACCAGGTAAAAGGGTTAAGACTCGGTGGTGATACACTCAGGTAAGACCGCCCCTTAAGGCTTAAGCATAATGTATTAATCTGTCGGCAGGCTAAAGGGTATCTAACTAGCAGTGATACGCGCAGGTAAACGGTTAAACTCCGGAATCCACAAAGGTGAAGGGTTAAACTATGTAATACCGCAGGTCAGAATGCGTTACAACTACCGTAATCCACACAGAGTAGACTGTCCCTCTATGATAATACACACAGGTAAATAGTTAAACTATGGTAATACAGTGCCGTTAGATAGTTAAACTATGGCTAATTGTATAACGCAGGTAAATCTTAAACTATTGTAATCCACACTGTGAAGGGTTGTGTTCAGCTTGCTTTACGGCCACGTATACAGATCGAGTGAATTCCCGCATGTTCCTACTCTACCAGAGCGGGATAAATAGTTAACAAGAATGTGCGCCCTCCTCAACGCCTAGCTAATTAGAAACCATGACGGCATTAAATTTACACTGCATCACATGCCTCACTCAACTCGCACCCACTTTGGGGCTGGACTGTCCAACATCTCACTCCTCACAGGCGTACGTGGTGTCTGCAAGGGCCCTGCGTTATTGTACCTGCTGTCCCCTCCCACGACATGATCCTGTACTGCTGACGTCTCACTCCTGCATCAACGTCTTGGTTTTTGCAATGGCCCGCGTTATTGTACTGCCGGTCCCCTCCTCGGCATCGTGCTGAGCGCTGACGTTTCTGTTCTCCCTCGCGGCATTTCTGATTGACGTCGGTGTTTTGCCGTGTAGGATGACTACGAAGCAGCTGATTGGTAGCGTGTGTTGTATCTGCGTCCCTGCACGCGACCGTCCTGACTGCTGACGTCTGTCTCCTTTAGCTCCATCGTTTCTGATTGACGGTCGTGTTCCTGTTCGGATGAGCTAGAGCAGCTGATGGATTAGCGTTAATGTACTGTCGTCCGACTCCCCTCTCTCCCATCGTGGTGACTGCTGACGTCTGTCTCCCTCACTCATCGTTTCGTGATTTGACGTCGGTGTTTCGCTGTAGGATACTACGAGCAGCTTGATGGTTTCGTTCGAATGTACGTGGCGTCCCTCCACAGCATCATCGCTGACTGCTGACGCTCTGTCTCCCTCAACTCATCATTTCTGATTGACGTCGGTGTTATACCTGTAGGATGACTACGAGGCAGCTGCATGGCCCACTGCGTTATTGTATCTGCTGTCCCCTCCGTCCTCATCGTGCTGACTGCTTTTACGTTTCTCTCCCGTCAGCATTTCTCGCATTGACGTCGGTGTTTCCTGCTAGGATGACTACGAGCCAGCTGAGGCCCCTGCGTTATTCGTATCTGCTGTCGCCTCCCTCCACATCGTGCTGACTGTCTATCGTTTCTCCCTCACGCATTCTGATTGACGTCGGTGTTTACGCGTGTGTAGGATGACCTACGACAGCTGCAATGGTTAGCGTATTGTATCTGCGCGTCTCCCTGGCCACGGCACCGTCCTGACTCTGACGTCTGTCTCCTTACTCATCGTTTCTGATTGACGTCGGTGTTTCCTGTAGGATGACTACGAAGGCAGCTGATGTGTTACGTTAATGTACCTGCCGTCGCCTCCTCCCCATCGTGCTGACTGCTGACGTCTGTCTCCCTCCACTCATCATTTCTGATTGCACGTCGTGTTTCGGTGTAGGACGACCTACGAGCTGATGACGCGGTTTGCTGCACTGCGGCTAACTGGCCGCACCCGTGCTCGGCCGCCTCAGCCAGGCGTTGCGCTCTCGTCAGACTCGTGGCAGGAGCGACACAAAGACAGCAGGAGGTCCCGTTACCGTCATCGACAAGTAATGGCGAGACACGCGCGTAGTGTGTGGCGTGTGTGCGTGTGTGCGGTGTGTGTGTGTCGTGTGTGTGTGTGTGTGTGTGTGTGTGTGTGGGCGTGTGCGTGTGCAGTGTGCGTGTGCGTGTGCGTGTGCGTGTGCGTGTCGTGCTGCGTGTGCGTGCGCGTGCGCGGCCGCGCTGCGCAGTGCGCGTCGCGCGCAGCGCCGTGCGCGGCGCGTTGTGCCGTGTGCGCGTGCGCGCGTGGCGCGCGCTGCGCGTGTGCGCGTGTGCGCGTTGTGCCGTGGTGTGTGGTGTGGGGGGATGTGTGTGTGCATGTGTGTGTCTTTGGGCTTTGCGTGTGTGGTGTGTGTGGGGGGGGGGCAATATGTGTGTGTATGCGTGTGTGTGTGTGGGGGGATGTGTGTGATGTTGTGTATGTGTGCTTGTGTGTGTGTGATGTGTGTGTATGTATGTGTGTGTATGCGTGTGTGTGTGTGTGAGGGGATGTGTGTTGCATGTGGGGGGATGTGTTGTGTGCATGCGTGCCGTGCGTGCGTGTGCTGTGCGTGTGCGTGTGCGTGTGGGTGTGGCGTGCGCGTGTGCGCTTTGCGTGAGCGTACGTACGTGCGTGCGTGCGTGTGCGTGTGTGTGCGTGTGCGTGTGTGTGTGCGTGCGTGCGTATGCGTGTGCGTGTGATGTCTATCTATGTGACAAGTCGGGCTGTCGTCTGCGCGTGTGGGTGCGGTGTTCGCGGCGTGTGTGACACCTACGCGGGTGTCGCTGACGAACGTGTCGCTTGGTGTTGACGTCATTAATGTACAGTTGAATCTGTGTAGAATGGACGTGTCTATGAAAAAGGCTGCGAATGTGACAGTTACGAGCGTGTCGCTTGGGGTCGATGTTATTGACGTAGTGTCAAACCTGTGTAAGCTAACACCTCTGTAGATGAGGCACCCAGCTGTGAAGAACTATTTTGGCATTTGTTTAGAGTGACAGTTCTAAAGTGAGACCACCTCCTCAACCTCTATATAACAGTTATCTGCGTATATAAGTGCTCTTGTTTACCTTGCACGAACCTCACATGCAGCTATAACAGTAGCTCACCCTGTATTGACTAGCCGCCGTCGGCGGTCGGTGGCTGACGGCGGGTGATCATGACGTGGTACGTTGGGGCATTTACCCGCCCCTTGTTCACTAGGCATCGAGATATGCGTATAGCGTTATATAGCGAGATATAGCGAGATAGGTGTTTGTTACAGTGCCACTGTGTTGCGCATAGTTGAGTCATCGATCGCGCGACTGATCATCGCACGCTCTTGTGTTTGTGCTTCAGGTTCCGGTAGGCTGGGAGGGCGACGTGTTTGTTTTATTCACTCTGCTATTGTTGCCCGCGCGTGGTTGAGTCTTCGATCGCGTACTGACGCACGCTCTTGTGTTTGTGCTTCAGGTTCGGCGGCTGGGAGGCGAGTGTTTGTTACTCTGCTTGTGCGCGCAGTGGTTAGTCTATCGATCGCGTAACTGACGCAACGCTCTCTGTGTTTTGGTGCTTCAGGCGGTTTCGGCTGGTCTGGGGGCGAGCGGCGTCCTCTGCCGCCTCTCCACGCTCTGCGGACAGATGGACTACGACGACAACGTCGACGTCTACCAGGTCGCGAAGCTTCTACCACCTGCGCCGGCCTGGCGTCTGGTCGAATCAGGTAGGTAGGCGGGGCGGGGCCGACGATGCTGCGACGATTGCGCCGGGGCGGCGCTCGCGCTGCGAGATATGGGGTGTTGAAGATCCGTGCGGAAAAATTACTTTTTTTTTTTCAACCTGGGAGCTCTTTTTCAAAGTCTGCTGGGAAAAATAGCTCTGTTTAAATTTTTTACGGAGCTATTTTTGAGCCTCAGTCGAGCCGATTTTCGGAGGTAATTGACAGCCGAAGTCGCTCATCGCTCCCGTGTATTTTTACCCTGCGTGACATGGGAGGGGTATATAGCCATAGGATAGGTATATTGTAGATTGCTTGGGATATGCGACGCATGTTGCCTTGGACATTGTGGCGATAGGATGCGGTCGTAGCGCTATGCGTCGATGCACGCGGCCTTGCTGATGAGGGTCGGGTTGCCCGACGCCTGCGACGCAGCAGGGGACGACGATAGTGGATCGTAGGATAGCTCGGAGAATCACGATGTGCTTTCCTGAAGAATTTTCCCGATGTCGCAGTGTTTACGACTTCGGTTGATTGGTCGCCAGGTCGTAGGCTTAGAAGGTCGCGAGGTCGCGGTCTTTTGAAGGTCGTCGCGTTCACAGCGAAAGTTGCGTTTCTGTTTAAAATGATGACTGACGTCAGCGGGTGGAGTTAACCCCCCCCCTCCGTCTAGTCTTGTCTCATAGTTGTAGTGTAGGGTTACGAGGCAGGGTTACGAAGGAGTGAGGGACAAAGGTTAACGTGCGTCGACGAATGATGCGGATCGCGTTCTGGCATCTCGTCTCGTCTCGTTGTGACTCGTGATTTTGAAGGTCGAGAGGTCGCAGACTACGAAGGTCGCGATCACGAGCGAAAGTCGCGTGTCTGTTTACCAACAGCGACCAACGTCCGCCTGTGACCCACGTCGACGAGTCGACCCCCTTCCCTGTCTCGTCTCGTGTCTCGTAGTGACTCACGCGCATGTCTCGGCTGTTTCAGGACGACTACGCGTACTTGTACCGCGCGATGGAGAGCATATGCGACAGCAGCAGCGTGCAGCCGCCCGCGCCCCACCCCGTCGCCAACGGCCACCAGCACCACGGCAACAACCAGCAGCAGCAGCAGCACAGCAGCAGCAACCACCACCAGCACCACACCTACCACCCGATGACCACCATCACCGTGTCGCCGAACAGCACGCCGCGCTACGACACCATCGTCTAGGCCATCGTTCGGGCGCCCCCTGGCGGTGAACGGGACGCCGTTATCCGGCGCCCCCGGGCGTCGAACTTTGCCGCGCCATTATCTGGCGCCCCCCGGTGTTGAGCTTCATAGCACCACCTTGTGACGAACGGCTCGCCGCGTGACGGCATATTCGTCTAGCGCCCTCTGGTGTCGAACGTCGCGCCGGGCTACGACGTCGTCGCCTAGCGCCCCCTACTGGCAAGCTGGCCACCACCTCATCTGGAGCGACAGACTCGACAACGTCAAGTCGTTGAAATGACGGTGTGCAGTGGCGCCACCTAGAAGCGGTGTGGTCGAGCCGCGGTGAATGCGTGTGGGAGGTGGTGCGAGGGAGGTGGGGTAGGGGAAGGGGAGGGACACGTGAGGTCCACGCGAAACAGGTGCAATAGGTGTGACATCGTCGACTATCGCCATGTAACGAGACGACTCCGGTCGCGCGAGTTAGACGACGTTGTATCGCTACCTGAAGCTAATCAAAACTGCCGCTAGCGCTGGGCCGCGTGCGCGTGTTCTACGCTAATTAGGCGACCCCTCCCATCTGTAATTCCGCCTCCTTCCCCGACAACCAGGATAATCTTGTAGGGGTTTCCCTGGCAACCGCAACAACGACCCCCGCTCGCTCGCCGACCGACGCGGTCGATAAGCATGTTGTGTCGAGGCAGCAGGGTTTCGTGCGTGCACAGACAGATCTAGATACGAGGTGTGAGGTGGTTTACGGAGCGTTCGTGCGTGCGCATCAGCATCCGCGTAGTGCGGGCGCTCTCGCAGCGTGTGTGTCGGGACCCCGACGCACGGTCGCGTGCGTGCGCGCGAAGGAGAAAGGCTCCTAGATCGCGCGAGTCAAGTTGTGTTTTTACGCTGTGAATGACGTGATTGTGTCTAGCTCCGCTACGAAGGAGGGAGCAACGTTCTCTTGTCATCGTCGTCGGTTTTTTTTTTAACGCGGGCGAATTCTTTTGCGAAGCAGCTTTTTTATTGTTTGCGATTCCCGTTTGCGCTCGATGATTTGATTCGTCGGTTAGATTCGCCTGGTCGTTACTTGGCGGTTGGCGCGGCGGCGTCGCTTTTAGGTTCGATTTAGAGTTTTTTAACGTGCGGCGTCGTATCGGACGTGCCGCTGGCAACACGCCAACAACATGTGTCAGCACAATACACTGTTGATCGCCCGCCACCAGGTGTCAGCACAATACACTGTCGATCGCCCGCCACCAGGTGTCAGCAATATACACTGTCGATTGCCCGCCACCAGGGGTCATCACTGTCATTGCAGCGATGGCGCCTCGGCGTGAGCGTTTCGTTTGCTGATCTCATTCGACCTTGAACTCGTGACCTTGACCTTACGTGTGTTCCTTTCATCCCCAGCAACTTGTTGTTGGTCTGGTCGAAGATTCATTGTATAATACGTATTCTGTCTTCTCCCAATGTCTGACATTTCCTGTGTGTGTGTGCGTGCGTGCGTGCGTGTGCGAGTGTGTGTGTGTGTGTGTGTGTGCGTGCGTGTGTGCGTGCGTGCGTGCGTGCTTCTACCCCCTGCTCGCGTGTTCATTACCATGATCCCAGTTGTCTCGCATTTTCTCGTCGGTTCCCCGTTGTATGGTGCACCGACCACATGATCACACTGCAAGGTGCCAGAGTGACTCATCGTTCCTATAGCTTTGCTAGGAGATGACAGATTTATTCATTATTCCCACTGCGTTGCTAGGAGACTAACCAGCATTGTTCCCCTTCCTCGTGCGTGTGGCGTGTTGTTGTTTTCGGCCCCGCTTGGCGGCCTTTTTTAAAACTTTTGTATATTGTAATCTCTTTCGCTCTCACGTGTTTTAGTATTTAAAGTCTAGACGAGAACTTACGCGGCTGTACGACGTCTCGATACTCGTTTCTGCGCGCGCCAAGAGAGGGCAGCAGCGTCGCCGTTGCTACGCTGCTGCTCTCTGTGTGAGAGAAAAGAAGATTTCCGGCGTTCATCGGGAATTCGTCTGCGCGCGTGTTCGTGTTCGTTTTGCTCACGATTGTGAGAGAAATGCAAACGGAGAAGCCGTCTCTCTCTCTCTACGCAAAGAAAAGGCACGAAAGCCACTAGTCAAAGCGAGTCGTGTACAGCGCCGGTATATAGTGCGTAGCTTGAATGCGTCGCGATGCGAACTGTGTTCCTATAAGTCAGTATTAATGTTGTGCGAGATACGCCCCGCGCACACTGTCTATATTCGGGCGCGTGCGTGCGTGCGTGCGTGCGTGCGTGCGTGCGTGCGTGCGTGTATGTGCAAGCGGGGGAGTTTGGTGCAGGCTGAAGAAGCGTCGTTAGATTCGTGGTATCTCTTCTTTGCCGTGTTCGCAAACCCGCCCCGTTTCGCTCTCACTGTTTCCTAATAATTGTAAATTACGCGTTTTTAATTGTTCATTGGGCGCTGGTTAGTAAAGCATGGCTGGGGAGGGGTGGGAGGGGAGGGGGCATGTACGCTAGCGCGGGAGAGAACGAGAGGGTAGTTCTTTTATTTATTTCCGTCGTTCTCTCGATTGTCGGAGAAGAGGGAGAGGGGGGGGGGAGAGTGAAGATTAAACGGTAGGTGGAGCCAGTGGCTCTTGCACGATGCTCCGGTGTTTTCTTCTCTCGTTGTCTTACATACGCAGACGCGCGCGCGCGCGTCCTTTCGTCTGCTCCTCCGCGTGACGTCATTCTTACGTCATGTATACACGGCGCGTTACCGACGATATGTGTGTAGCTCCACCGTGCTGCCCTCTGTCGTGCGCATATTGCAAAAAACGCCGTTGCAGCGCGGTTCGGTGTGAGCGTGTGTTATAAATTATGCTGTAATAATGATAATATCAAGAGTAGATAATAGAGATCTCTATTATGTACTCTTGATAATATCAATGACGATGATGATGATAATAATGATAATATAGTAGTTAATGTTCACCGTACCCCCGAATTGTCTTCCTAATACTCCCCCGAGTAGACACACTGCCGCCGATCTACGCAATCATGCCTCATTTCCCACTCAGCTATATACACACATATATATATATATATATATATATATATATATACATATATATCAGGAGTTAATAAAGACAATGTCTTAATTTGTCTTTATTAACTCCTGATATATATATATATATATAGCGGTTAGTTCGTTTGCCGTTTGCGAATGTTTCGTTTGCTTTCAGTAGATGAAAGCAGTAGCAGTCGGAACACTGGAATTATTAAACACGCTGTGTAAATACCCACGTTGTGCTTCAGTATTTACCTTGTAAACTATAAATGAATAAAAAATGACGTTCAACTGACTTTTTGTCGGGTTTTGTCTATAATATAAATGCGTTCCTCTCCACCGGTATATGTAAACCTTGTGCATAATTTCATTCGACGTTGTATTGCCGGGAATTAAGATATCGTAAAGCAAGGGCGCGTCTGTTAATAAACGAGTGAATAAAAGTAAGATACGGTTGGTAGACGTCTTTCACATCTAGTCTGACCGCTCATCTCAATAAAATATTATTGCTTTTAGCAGATATTGGGCGTGCACGCACAGAGATCTCACACTATGAGCCATGCCACGTTACAGCGGGATGCTGCGGCTAAAGTGAAATGTTGACATCGGATTTTACTATGCACATCTACTTCGGGCATGCCCCTCTCTATTTTAGGCGCGTAAAATCGGCTGAAAGGTATTGCCTGGGGTGTCTAAGGCGACGAGCAAACTGAGTGTGCGCTATAATGCTCATGTACTTTATCACATAGCGGCAGAAGAATGGAGGGATGCTGCGGTCGAAGTGAAATGACAGGAAAATGGCGGGATGCTGAAGCAGATGAAGATATAAAGACAGTGGGCAGTTTTAATTGCTAAAGTTGTGTTGTGTGCATTGTTGTTTTGTATTAGTGATGCGCGCAGACAGACCTGACGCTATAAGCTGTGCGGCGTTGCAAGAATATAAAGACTCGAACAGTTAAAATTATTAAACTGAAGCATAACATTAGTAATTTTTCCTATCAAATTATCGTTAGTGCTCGCTTTAGTTTAATGACGAATTTCAACAGAATGCTACATTATGTGAGACACCCGCTCCGTCACGTGGCGCTCTGGGTCTGCCACCATCTTTGATCAGCGGGGATTAGCATGCGTGCAGGTGTGTTGTGTGTTCCTGTGGCATTTTGCATGGACAAACTTAATACATTTAACGTGAATCCCGATCTAATTAATCACGAAACAACGAGGAGCACATAACGTGCTGTACCGAGTGGATTACATGGATGCATTTGGTATGTACGTAGCTTTCTTTGCCGTATATCGTATTGTTGTTCAACTTGTTCTACGGTCCCTGCATTTCGGCATGTCTACTCGTACTCTTACATGTAGGTAAGATTACTTGTAACTCACTTCGCTGTCGAGGTTACGCTGGAAATATGTATCACATCCCTGTCATTCTATCTGCAACCTCTCCATCTCGAACTCTGACTAGATTCAACTTACATGTGGAATACTCTCCGAATTATGTACTATATATGATGTGTACATGTATGTGTACCCATAAAGAGTCGGAGACTTTGATGACCTGCGGGTTTTCACCACTTCTGTTCCCTATGTACTGTACCTTGTTATTCTTTCATTTGTGTCGTTGTGGTGTGTGGAAATACTAATAATGCACAATTAAACATTTTTTTGAATGTGAATTTAAATTTAAATTACACAAATATACAGTTTGCATAGAGCGTGAAGGCACGATGTACGGCGACAGCATATGCATGCGCTGGTGCGCCTTAAATAATACTACAAAAGCTTGTACTACTACTAAATGAATTGTAATACAACGTTTTACAATGTTGTATACACCGTACTAGCCCGCGCTTCACTCACGGAGCACAAGCAATAACTGTATCTTAGCGTTCACACAGGCAAAAAGCGCGCGATCTAAACACAATGCGCTTGCGTCACAGATGAGAATTACTTCTCGTGCTTAAAAAAATATCCGAATAACTACTTGGGACGCGTATTTTGTCGATGAGCCAGAGTTTATTACAGAGATTGATGTGCACTTGTATTGTTTAATTCGCGATTTGTTCGCTTGCATTGTTCGCTGTACAACGCTTTTTTTGCAAACGTCGGCAGATCGCAAGTAACTAAATACGGCTATTTCCTGAAGGCCGCGAAACAGCAGTGTGAACGCCGGTGTGGAGTAAGTCGCGAATTTCGTCGTCAGATTCAGGTAATCTCGCAAATACGGAATTACAATAATATCGGAGTCTCGTCTTGAACGTAAGCTATTGTATACAGCTAGATTTGAAATGCAAAACCTTGAGCGCGT
>NW_014578849.1:23334-25620 GCF_000485595.1 Priapulus caudatus
GTATAGAAGGAATAGGAAGGAAAGAACGGGAGCGCGGGCAAAAGCTGGACCGTGCTGCCTAGAGGATGAGAGCCAAGTCCCTTCTGCTTGCGAGTTTTGGCGTCAACAAATCCGGTTCACTAATATAGGCAGGTGCATTTTCGGGCGATCACCAATATGCGTCTGTTGTGATTTATGGTGACGCGTCGTACATGCCGTGCTGCGAACTAATATAACTATCCATATAACCTATCTGTGCAGCCGGCGCTTCCCTACAAAAGCTTGTACTACTACTAAATGAATTGTAATACAACGTTTTACAATGTTGTATACACCGTTACTAGCCGCGTTCACACGGAGCAACAAATACTGTATTTAGCGTTCACACGAGGCAAAAATGCGCGGTCCAACAAATACGGAATCTAAATAGAAATACGCGGCTTCCCAGATGATGAATTACTTCTCGTGCTTGAGAAATTCCGAATATTTTGGACCGCGTATTTGTCGAGAGCCAGAGTTTACACAGAGTTGATGTGTATTTATTGTTTACATCGCATTGTTCGCTTGCACGCATTTTTTTTCAACTCGCAGCTCGCAAGTAACTAAATACGGCATTTCTGAAGCCGCGAAACAGCGTGTGAACGCTCGGGTGGAGTAAGTCGCGAATTAGTCTCAGATTTGGTATCTCGCAAATACCGAATTTAATAAATACGGAGTCTCGTCTGAACGCAGCTATTGCAATACAGCTAGATTTGAAATGCAAAACTTGAGCGTACGATGGCCCATGGCAGAGAGAATAGGCATATCACCGGGGCAAAATCAGAATTCCGATATATCGGTGTATTAAAATCATTAAAGGTAACATGGTACGATATAACGCGGCTAGGAGTACACAATAGTTGTGTTATTAGACGTGTAATTCTATTCTAACTCTACTCTAATTCTACTCTGATTCTATTATGCACTTCTGATGTGACCAATATCAAACATGCGTGAGCTATTTGGTGCACTGCATACGAAATACGATCGGAGCGTATGGTATGTTACAGGCCTTCTGTATCTCGAATACTGCCTAAGATTGTCCTCAATCTCGCTTATGATAAATGCGATCACAGTCTTCTATGCGGTGCCGTAGTACAAGGGGAGGGGGTGATTGTCTCGCGGATAAAGGGGAATAGTGATTAGGACCTCTCTTAAGCCGACTCGCGTGCACGCGCCGCACACTCGCACGGACGCACGCACGCACGCACGCACGCACGCCCGCACGCACGCACGCACACGCACGCACGCACGTAAGAACAAACGATGTTGCTCTATCTGACATTCTATCTCTACTTACATTCTAACCAATAATCGCGTTTAAATAACATGAGTAGAACTATAATAATATAAGTGGTAACCTCATATCAGTTGTATGGGTTTAAATAAATCTATTATAAATGTTTTATTTATAGACGTTCCCCTCTATTAGATCTAATGATATGTTTATGTATAATAATCTATTTTATTTAACATTACGTTGTAGACTTGTGTCCATGAATTGTATTAATTTGTATACAGTGTGGTTTAAAAATATCTGCTTCGTATAAACATTGTATTTAATGCAGATGTCCATAGTTGTTATATGATATCTATGCAAATGTCACTCTCGGTCAGATCTCGGAGTAATCATTCAGAATGATTACTCCAAGGTCAGATTGACACTCTCTGAGCGGCTTAATTATCACGGTCAACAGGCGCGTTCATTTCATGATGAAGGCATTCCACGATGCTTCGCTTAGATCAGGTAAAACAGCGCATGTCTCGGTGTTACTGTATCGAAATTTATTGTAATTCGTACCACGTTATATAACTGACACGTTCGCGCCTGACCAAATCCACTTTACTGCGATCATGCCAATCTCTAGCCCATACCCCCTCCCTTTAGCTCGCGTATTCTAGCTTGTCTAGACCGGAAACTGGCTTCGTCTGCAAGCGCTCGCCGGTTACTGCTCGTTACCATGGAGAAATTGGGGCCGGTGAAAAAGATAACTTCGCATTTATACCTATTTTGGTGTGAAGTTTGATAGATGTGAAATTTTTGTTGCATCAGTATGCATTAGAATGTGTAGATTTGGATGTAATTGCTGTAAACAAAAGCCCCACGGGCAAGTCTAAATGCGTAAGGGCGTGAACGTGCAAGCTATCAGCGATGGTTGCTTCAAATTCCGCATATACACATATACACATACACACACATATACATATACACACCTACACCCCCACACGCACGCACACACACACACACACACACACACACACACACAC
>NW_014578849.1:25645-27916 GCF_000485595.1 Priapulus caudatus
GTGTGTGTGTGTGTGTGTGTGTGTGTGTGTGTGTGTGTGTGTGTGTGTGTGTGTGTGTGTGTGTGTCCTTACTTCTCTGTGAGTGCGTGGATGTGTTTCCGTTTCATGCCAGTGTTCGCTCGTTTAACCTTCTGGTCGCTATAAACATTGAACAATTTTTTGAACACATCTTCACAGATGTGTAATGTATTGCAATACTATAAAACAGCGCTATTCAACTTGTGTAGATGGTCCACCCTTGGTTGCGGGAGTTTTAATTAGGTTTGAAGAACGGGTTACATAAGATCGATGAAGGAAACATATGCTAAACCCCTTATCGTCCTGATTTTGCCTGACATTTTAGGCATGACCGTTAATAGAATAATTATAACAAAAATATAAAAACCCGAACACCCAATGCAGCCAATGCGAATGTCTACATCAAGTTCTCTGAGAGGTAACGCCGCATTTAAGCTAAACGTCACACTTTCTCAACATCCAGTTATTGCTAACTACTGCTATGTGATTTCACTTGGTCCTAGACTCACCCCTGTCATCCGAGATAATAAGCCCCACATTCATTGAGATTCTAGAGCCTAACGGTAGCTTCCCCACAAACCAAGGGCAAGCGTCAATTCTCTGTTATAGCCTACCCTACCTGCAAAATAAAAACAAGACAGCGATCACCCTCAGGTTCACCAATAATCCTACAGTACAAAGTATTATGAAGCAAACGTAAAAACTTGCTCTAACGAATGATGCTGCTACTTTACCAACACAATATTAATTGTAATATGAAATGGGATGTATGAAAAAATTGATGTTATTTTTAGTAATAATGAAAATTAACAAGGTAACTGGCGGCTACTACTAACTGCCGCTCCTGGTTGGCTAGTTGCTTTTCCAGCTTCTAACGTCAACGACACATTCTGCTGTAGAAATCTTAGTGGCTCTTGGCTTACAGTGTGAATTCAGACGCATCAAACGAATTCTATCTTCACCCGATCAACTGCGTAAAACCTGGCACCCAGATGCAAAGAGCAAAAAAGCGTTCACTCGATTTACATTCTCTATTCTATTTAACTGCAGAACATACGTTTATGCAGGAGTTAATAAAGACAAATTGTCTTTATTAACTTCTGGTTTATGTGTACTTGAATTTATTTCGGCATGTAGGCCACTCGATGTGCATTTTAGAATCGAGTATGCAGCAAAACTATGCGCCTCGTGTGCGTGTTAAAATATATTTATTACAAGCATACATCAATGCTTGTCGTGAAAAAAAAGAAAAAAGAATACACCTTAATCTAAAAAAATAACCCCGGTACATGAGACCACTCGATGTTCAGGTTAGAATAGTCTGCGACAAAACTATGTGCTTGTGTGCATGTTAAACAATATTTATTACAAGCATGCATCAACGCTTGTTTTGAAATAATAATCTACCCCGGAACGTACCTCATTAGATGTTTCTTTTTAGAATAGTCTGCAACATACCTATACGCCCGTGGGCGTGGTAAACAATATTTATTACAAGCATGCATCAACGCTTGTCCGGAAAAAATAATGTATAAGATAGATAAATAATAAGATACGTTTGCCTGCATGCTTATCTGAGCATGTAAGTCCCCTGGCGTGTAAGAACAAACTGATTCTCCTGTCACGTTTACTCACTGCTTTCTCCCGTTCATGTAATGTGGGCGTCAAGATTTCCCCGGCCCTTCGCTATCCCCTCCTTGCCTCTGACATAGCAGCTTACGTGCTCCCTAGCTCCAAATAGATTTGAAATTAGGAATTCGATTTGTATTTGAATTCGATAAGAACCGATAAGAATTCGATAAGAAATTTGAATTTGAATTAACTGAGTGGGTGCATCTCGGCGTGATTTTGGCTCCACCTGTGCATTGCTCGCACTTCGTAGATAAATCAGAGACTAGATAAATCTGGCTGGTCTGCTTATACGGTGAGGCAAGCCGACATGCTCTCTACATCCCTGATAAAGAAACAGGGGATTTTAGAATGCTCGAAATAATGTCAAATTTCTTCAGATAATCCACATCGGCACCTACTCGGCCCTCACTCGGCATTTGTGTTAGAGTTGTCGAGTTTGCCAATTAAACATTGTGCTCGTGTGTGGGATTGTCAATAGATTAGCTTCAATGTTTGTCTAAAAAAGATAATCCATTTTGGCGTGTAACCCACTCGATGTTCAGATGAGACTCGAGTCTGTAACAAACCTGCGGGCTCGTGTGTGGGATTGTCAATAGATTAGCTTCAATGTTTGTCTAAAAA
>NW_014578849.1:28992-31371 GCF_000485595.1 Priapulus caudatus
AATCACGCATCAATGTTTGTCTTGAATAAATTATCTACCTCGCATGGCCCACGTGATTTTCGTGTTAGAATCGAGTCTGCTACAAAGCTCTGTTCTCGTGTGTGGGATAAACAATATTTATTACAAACATACATCAATGTTTGTCTTGAAAAAATAATCTACCCCAGAACATAGACCACTCGATGTTCATGTTAGAATCGAGTCTGCAACAGAACTATGCGCCCGTGTGTGGGATAAACAATATTTATTACAAACACACATCAATGTTTGTCTTGAAATAATAATATTTAAAAAAAAAATATATATAATTTTATATGAAAAAATAACAGGTTAGAATCGAGTCTGCAACAGAACTATGCGCCCGTGTGTGGGATAAACAATATTTATTACAAAAACACATCAATGTTTGTCTTGAAATAATATTATTTAAAAAAAGAAAAAGAATATAATTAAATATGAAAAAATAACAGGTTAGAATCGAGTCTGCAACAGAACTATGCGCCCGTGTGTGAGATAAACAATATTTATTACAAACACTCATCAATGTTTGTCTTGAAATAATAATATTTAAAAAAAGAAAAAGAATATAATTTAATATGAAAAAATAACAGGTTAGAATCGAGTCTGCAACAGAACTATGCGCCCGTGTGTGAGATAAACAATATTTATTACAAACACACATCAATGTTTGTCTTGAAATAATAATCTACCTCTGAACATAATCCATTAGGCGTTCGTGTTAGAATCCAGTTTGTTACCAAACTCTCTGCTCGTGAGTGGGGTATGAAAAATTATTACAAGCATACATTAACGCTTGTCTCGAAAAAATAATGCATTTCGTCGTGGAGCCCACTCGATGTTTAGGTTAGAATCGAATCTGCGACAAATCTATGCGCTTACATCATCTCCGATATAAAATATAATTACAAGTGTATCCATGCTTGTCTTGAAAACATAATCTCTCCGGAAGATTACCCACGTGCCTTTTGTGTTAGAATCTATAGTTGCGTGTGTGATGTGCGATCACATGTGCTCGAGTTCTCTTGCCTCGCATCTCTGCTAAACCGCATCTGCTACATAAATCACATATAACACATAACACATAATTATATTATGAGGCGTTTATCTCTTATATATTTGTGTATTGTCGTAGAGTTCATGATGTGTTATGGAGTGTGTCGTAGTTGCGCTCTCCCCCAGTGTCATGGTGGAATGGTTTCCAAAGAAGTGCGTGAACGCCTATGATGTTAATTATCTCATTTCCTATAATTATCTATAGTTATATATATTACATATTATCAGGAGTAGATAATAGGGGATTCCCTATTATCTAATCCTGATATTATCAAGAGCTAATAATACCTACAGTGTACAACGGAAAAACGGGAACATAGTATTATTAGCTCTTGATATTATCTATATATAATTATTCTATTCTTAAATAATGGTCTCTTTGTAGAAAGCTTGTTCAATGTTTGGCAGAATTTGCGGATGGAACATGCCGTGCCGCGGTGCACAGAAATGACCAGAAGACGAGCTAATGTTGGCACAAGCAGAAACACATACACACGCGCACTCATAGAGAGATAAGCTGGACACGCACACACACACATACACACACACACATACACACACACATACACACATACACACACACGCACACATATACACACACATACACACGCACACATACACACACACATACACACGCACGCACACATATACACACATACACACATACACACGCACACACACACACACACGCACACATGCACACACACACATACACACACGCATACACACATACACACACACGCACACGCACACGCACACTCACATACATACATACAAACACGCATACACACATACACACATACATATATACACACATGCACACATACACACATACACACATACACACATAAACACATACACACATACACACACACACATAGGCACACTCACATACATACATACATACATACACGCATACACACATACACACATACACACATACACACATACACACATACACACATACACACATACATACACACATACGCACATGCGCACACACATACACACATACACGCGCACACGCACATGCACATGCACATGCACATGCACATGCACTTGCGCATACATACACACAAATGCACACACATACGCACATACGCACGCAGAATGGGAGAGAGAGATAGAGTGAGTGAAGAAGAAAGAGAGAGAAAAGAGAGAGAGAGAGAGAGAGAGAGAGAGAGAGAGAGAGACGGAGAATGTGTGGGAGACCGTGTGTGTGTGTGTGTGTGTGTGTGTGTGTGTGTGTGTGTGTGTGTGTGTGTGTGTGTGTGTGTGTGTGTGTGTGTGTGTGTGTGTGTGTGT
>NW_014578849.1:33172-37314 GCF_000485595.1 Priapulus caudatus
TATATATAAAGGTTAATGTAAATGTTGATTTACTGCAGATATTTTTGTTGCTCGTGTAGTAGCTACGGTGGCCACTCGTGTCTGCCATAGTATGTGTGCAACCACCGTGAAGCTCTAGCTTTACTCGTGGAGGGAGAAGGCGAAGACTGCAAGCGGACAAAAAGTCGACTGTAAAAGTGAAATAAAACCTTCGGTATCGGGATATCAGGAGGTTGATATGCAGGAGTAATGGGATTCCCAGGCGTTTCCACGACTATTTACATGTTAACAACCGACGAGAATCTATGTTCTAGATGTGATGCACGGATACAAGCTAGCCTTTACTGTCGATCCTAATTGTGTAATAGGTCGCAGGATTGCATGCGTGTTTTAGCCAGTTGAATTGAATATTGTGTAATAACATGCCATTGGCAAAATTAAGACTAATCGGTATTATAAATTAAAAGAAGAAATGACCACGATATGATTGTAAAAGTAATGAAGATGATATTCTAGTTCAATTAGGATTAAATTTTGGCACAATTAAAATTATCGTAACATGATATAAAAGGGAAAATCCGATAGAACACGCGAAAATAACTAATATAACACATACTAGTACAATTAGGTGGATATATACTAGTGCAATTACAAAATGTTTTGACGTAGGATTTATGTGTTAGCATAACAGTATAGAACACAATAGTTTACGCGGACATGCCCAACAAGGATAGAACAGGACGGATGTAACAGGATAGAATTGCAAATACATTTGGCAAAAAATACAGTGCGGGCGTTGTGACGCCGACATTGTAACGAGATATGAACACATACAGGCGATGAACCGGAAACATCCTAGCCCGAGTTAGATGAAATTTAAATAAATAATTAGGGTCGTTGTAAATGGACATGCAATGGAAATGGAAATGCGGAGATAAAGATAAAAATGACCATAAGGATAAACATCAGATGCATAATAATGCCAAATTTTACTGTAGCATAGCGAAAGACCAGTGTTCGTGCATGCCCAATATCTGTCAATGAAAATGCTGCTGAAATTGTACTTGTAAAACAGAGAGCACTAGCGTCGCATTAGCTTGACAGGAAAAATAGATTACCATGCCTCCATGCTAGTGCTATTTAAGCTAATACAACACGAGTAAAATCTAAATCGACCACTAGATGGCGATATATGTCCGGCATGAAATATCAGCTGAATGTCTAACCTTTACGAAACGATTGAATTGGAATTTCGGTGAACTTGTAATTGTAATTTCGAAAGCGCATACGAACCGGTCACAGAAGAGTTACTTGCACAGGTGCACTGGTGAATTAATTGCACTAATATTAACTGCTAGCCACGAAGGCCACGACGACGAAAGAGCGTGCCAGTAGATCCTAATCGTGTTCTTTCTAACGCTCACAATACTGATTTACATGACATTTAAACTGTTCGAGTACATATGAATATAAACGTGCTAAGTAAAAGGTTAAAACGTTCTCATCCATTGACGATTAATAATCGAATTGATCATTAAATTATCTATAAACGCAGGAATCCTGCGTCCGCCATGTTTCCGCGAAGGTCGCACCAAGGACGCAGTAATCATCGCAATGACGTCATCATCCTCAGCGAGAGAGCACTGTTATAAATATTTTATGCGATGTTCCTATCATAAGTTAACAGTGATAGATATTTTATGCCGTGTTCGTATCATGAGCTAATTATTATTTCTAGATACATATTTAATGTTGTGTTCTTGTCATGATATTGATATAATGATTAGGTGTATTTTGCCATGTTGTATTATAAGATAACTATTATATATATTTTATGCCGTAATAACGCATATATGTTAATATCCCGGACGGTGCGTTAATCGTTGGCCATTTCGCTTACATACAGTTTACTAGGTGAACGTGTGAGTGATTAGCTACAGTAGCTTCACGCTCATTTGCTCGCCGCCTCGCCTAAGCCTTCCTCCTCCTACTTATTCTGTCCGCTAATGATTCTCATAATGAAGCTGTGCGAACTTGACAGCGACTGTCGTTCGATTCGAATCAGTGACCAATAATAGCATGGGAGATTCTGCGACGGTATATTGCATACCGTCTTGGGACCGCTTTTTGCATAAGCGCTTATACCCATATTTAAATAGTTCATTAATACAATTACTTAATTATGTTTGTAACTATCAGTATAAAAATCGTTTATTAATTTTACATAATAATTAATGGTTAATTACATATAGTAATGGTTAATTAATACAATTCGTATAGGGATAAGTGTAAAAGTATTAATAATAACTATTACTATAACTAACTCTTCGCTTCCGATTGTACCTATACTATACTATACGTATTGCATGCGTGGGCAACGAACGCGCGAGTTGTGTTGAAGTGCATATACAATACCCTTCCTTGTTCCACTTTATTTATTTGTCGGCCTGTCACATTCCGTTGCTCTCTCACACACTTACGCACGCACACAGTCCAAACACATGCGCGCAAATCCATGCACACAAACACACACACAGACACACACACACACACACACACACACACACACACACACACACACTGTAAAGTGTATGACGCTTATGTAGCTACCGTGGCTATACGAAGTTACATAGGCGATCAACGTTGTGCCTTGTCGTAGTGATGCACCTTATGTAGTCTACGTGGCATACGCGTTAGCATAAGCGATCAACGTGTGTGCCTGTAGTAGTGATGACGCTTAATGTAGCTACCGTGGCTAATACGCGTACATAGCGATCACTGTGTGCCTGTAAGTAGTGGATGACCTTATGTTAGCTACCGTGGCTATCGCGTTACATAGGCGATCAAGCGTGTGTTGCCTGTAGTAGTGATGACCTTATGTCAGCTACTCGTGGCATATACACCCCCCCCTTCACATCAGGCGATTCAACGTGTGTGTCTGTAGTAAGTGATGACCTTATGTAGCTACCGTGGCTATACGCGTTAGCATAGCGAATCAAACGCGTGTGCCTGTAGGTAGGTGGATGACCTATCGTGCTACCGGTGGCTTATATCGCGTCATAGGCGATCAACGTGTGTGCCGTAGTAGTGATGACCTTTATGTAGTCCTACCGTGGACCTATATCGCGTTACATAGCGATAACGTGTGTGCCTGTAGTAGTGATGACCTTATGTACTACCACCCGTGGCTTAACGCGTTACATAGGGCGATCAACTGTTGTGCCTGTAGTAGTGAATGACCGTTATGTAGCTCTACCGTGGCTATACGCTTCACAAGGCGGATCACGTGTGTGTCTGTAGTAGTCGATGACCGTTATGTAGGCTAACGTGGCTATACCGGCAGTTACATAGCGATCAAGCGTGTGTGCCTGTATAGTGATGACCTATGTAGCTACCGTGGCTATACGCGTTAACATAGCGATCAAACGCCTGTGTGTCTGTAGTAGCTGATTGACCTTATGTAGCTACCTGTGTGCAGACGCGTTACATAGGCGATCAAACGTGTGTGCCCCTGTAGTAGTGGATTGACTCTTATAGCTTACCGTGGCTGGATACGCGTTACAATAGCGATCACGTGTGTGTCCTGTAGTAGTGATGACCTTATGTAGCTATCCGTGGCTATACCGTACATAGCGATCAACGTGTCTGCCTGTAGTAGTGATGACCTTTTGTACTACCCGTGGCTATACGCGTTACATAAGCATGCACGTGGTGTGCCTGTAGTAGTGATGAACCTTATGTAGCTATCCGTGGCTAACGCTTCGCCATAGGCGATCTAATGTGTGTGCCTGGGTTAGTAGTGATGACCTATATGTAGCTACCGTGGCTATATCGGCGTACAATAGCGATCAACGTGTGTGCCTGTTAGTGAGCGCTTATATAGCTACCGTGGCTATACGCGTTACATAGCGATCAAACGTTGCCTGTAGTAAGTGATGAACCCTTAATGTACTACCGTGCTATACCTTCCATAGGGATCATGTGTTGCCTGTAGTAGTGATTGACCATTATGTAGCTACCGTGCTATAAGCGCGTTGTACATAGCGATCACGGGTGGCCTGTAGTGATGACCTTATGTAGCTACCGTGGCTAATACGCTTCCCATAGCAATCATGTGTGTGCCTGTAGTAGTGATGAACTTTATGAGCTACCGTGGCTATACG
>NW_014578849.1:38765-43487 GCF_000485595.1 Priapulus caudatus
GCATAAACCTGGTCGATTGCTATGGTTAAGTTAATTACGCATCACGCAAGTTTACTTAAAGCAGCGGCCGGCATGCACCATAGACCTTAATCCTTATTAGCTCTTTACACACGCACAGAACACGCACGTACACGCACACACGGCAAGCAGTGCGCAGCGCCGCGACGCGACACGACAAATGCACACTCAGCACGGGCAAGCATCGCACAGCGACACGCAGAGCACGAAGCATAAGCACGCGCACATGCACGACCGAACACACGCAAGCATACGCAAACGCGCACGCGACACGACAGCACGCCACGCACCGACCGCACACGCACACGCAACGCACACGCCACGCACGAACAGGCCACACGCACATGCGCAACGCACACGCACACGAACCACGCACAGCGCCACGACAACCACAACAACGACAACATATTTATATATATGCATATGTATGGGGGGTTTATTATGTGGTGTGGATATGCGGGCGTCTGTAGGCAGGCATGTATGGGCGGAAGAGAGAAAGAGAGAGAGAGAGAGATGAGAAGAGAGAGAGACGAGGAGAGATGGAGTAGAGATGAGAGACAGAGATGGACATGAGAGAATGATAAGCGCGAGAAGGAGACAAGGAGGAGAGAGAGAGAGAGAGAGAGAGAGAGGAGGAGAGGAAGACAAGAAGAGATGAGGAGAGAGGAGGTGAGGCATCTCAGCGCGCGGGATGAGAGAGAGAGAGAGAGCGAGAGAAGAGAGAAGAGAGGAGAGAGGAGAGAGAAGGGAATATATAATTATGGAGAAGAATAGAGTATGGGAGAGTGGCGGGAGCAGAGAAATGGAGATCGAGAGTTAGAGAAAGAGAGAGCCAGAGAAATGAGAAAGATATTGCGATGAATAATGATATTGCGTAGCATGATTCAGAGCATGTAGTATAGAGCTGCTCCTTACCTGTTAAAACTGAAAGATCTCTCACTCGAGTCTTTTACGAGCTGCTGCAACCGCAATTGTTCAGCAGCGCCACCTCGCGTCATCATTTCAATTTACGGAGGTCAGACGTTTCAAAATCGAATACATATTAAAAGTTAGTGTTTTACTATGGTTTAAGAGCTGATCTTTGGTTTTCACGGGCACTCCCAGACTGTTCATCACGGGATCAGTGGCGATGGCGTACATGGGTTCAACTTATAGGAATTATACTAGTTACTGTTACTCGTTATTTATTATATCAAGACTCTAAAGGTTATATGTGTCTCATCTATATATTATTTCTATGTTCACCCCTGCCTACAGAGGCCCCCCCCCCGGAGTCTGTTCGCGCATGCGCGGTGAGAGAGCATTGAGAGGTGGGAGACGAGGATTGCGAGAAAGCTTAAATGCGATGCTTGGATTCCTTAATCGCTTTTAGCGAGAGCGTCGCGTGCATTATAGCAGATTTGGATTAGGCGTTATGTATCCGCGTAATATATTCCTGGTTGCGGAATAAGTAATAATGTGGGGGGCCGGCTATGAGGCGACCGTACGTAATACATGGTACATTACTCACATACGTAATTGCGCGTGCCGCGTAAAGTTGTGTACGGCCGCGAAGTTTCGAAAATTCGAATTAAAAATACCAGATAGTTTTTCTCGCGGTGATAAGTAATATTCGATACGGCGCGGCTACGGAACGTTGCGCAGATAGAGGCCTTTGCATTACAGCTTCTTATTATGCTGTTATCTGAAGGCAGAGAATGAAGTGAGTCGCGAAGAGTGCATCGGAAATAATGTGTGGACCGTTCTTATGGGGTTCGATTATAATGTAATGCTTACTTAATAATCTTAACATATGCACATTATAGCTTAGCTATCCGGTCTTATATATCTATTTATTATTCCGTCGTCCTGTTTTGTCCGGCTGTCGTCCGGTTCCGTCCGTCCGTCCGTACGACTCCTATCCGTGTTAGTTTATTATCACCTGTGGTATCAATAATCACACCTCTCTATCTGATATAGATATATATATATATATACTATAATAATACATACGCTTTGGCTACAGTTAGGAGGTTCAGGGGTACGATTGGCTGGTCGGTACTGATAATGCGACAGCGAGAGTGATGAGTATTGATGATGAGGTAAAGATGATAAATATTTGATGTATGTAAAGGATGATTGGCACAAAGTGTCTGCGGCTAATTTGAACACGTCATCGAAATCATTTTACCGCAATCACTATCCTCTCATCGTAACTGCTTATTGATCGTGTCGACAGTCGGAACACGAAATCGAAACAGACCAACAGGTCCGATAAAGCATCGATTAGATATCGGCGTCAGGCGGCTGAAGGTATGGGATGATATTGATGAGTATCAGCATCAGGTGTGTCTAGATCCGATGATATTGATTATGTATGGGCAACCAAGGTGGTTATAGGATTATATTAATTAGTATCGGCATCAGGACATGATGTTTAGATAGATGATGATTATATTAGGTATCGAGAACTATCGCAGATCTGAATAGAAGGGGGAAAAAGAACATCTCGTAATAATGATAATCAGCCGCTTTACACTTATATATACGTAGATAGAGTAATATTACCCTGTATATTACAACGCTTATTACGAGCGGAATCGTTATCACTCTACCACGCTCATTATTAAATTAACTCACGCCGAATGACGACGAAGTGCGCCAGCAGCTGTCGGCAGAAGATAGACTCGCCACCATCGATTACGCGCGCCGCGCGGCTGCATATTCACGCGCCACCACGGCGCCCGTTCCTCCGCCGAGCATGCCAATCACCATCCACCGCAAGCACCCCACCCACCACCGCGCGCGGCCCCATCGCCGCGTGCACATCACCGCCACCAACGCGCCGCCATGCCTCACTATCACCGCACCACGCGCGCCACTACACACCACCATGCACCACCACACCATCACCCCAGCACATCACCACCCACGCCACACCAACTTGCCACCACCACACACGACCACCAGCACCACAGCACCACCCACACACCACCGACCACGCCCGCAACACACCCCCACCATGCACCCCACCACCACACCACACCAACACACACATCCACCACCCACACCACCACCCCACAGCACACCACACACAGCTACCCCTCGTGCGGCTTGGATTATGCTAAGTTGATGGCGAGAATGCAGCGCGGTCCGCAAACACACGCGTTATACTAGTGTAGCAGAGAGGTTACTGTCTAAGGAGGGTCAGGTTTGATTTCAGCAAGAAGCGATGCGCGCGGCGAGGGGTTCTGGACGCGCGCAATCTAGGACGATTGCATCTGCGTGAGCGGCCAGGAGTGCTTTACTATGTTGTCAAGGACGGGCATTATATTAAGGCGTTGTGGTGTATGTGGTAGTGCGTGTGTGTGATGCTGTGTGCGGTTGGCGTGCGTGCGTGAATAATGAAATGTGTGTGGTGGGGGGCTGGCATGTAGTGATGGAGGGAGTGCGCGCTAGTGCGTGTGTGGTGAGGGGGAGAGGAGCACTGTGATGCGCGTGTGCGTGGCGTATATGTGGCGGTGTGGTGGTTTGTGGTGTGAGTGTGTTGTGTTTGTGAGGTGGTGTTTGTGAGTGTGAGGCTGTGTTGAGTGTGTGGGTGTGTGATGTGTGTGCTGTGGCACACACGTTGATCGCTATGTAACGCGTATAGCCACGGTAGCTATATAAGGTCACTACTACAGGCACACACGTTGATCGCTATGTGAAGCGTATAGCCACGGTAGCTACATAAGGTCATCACTACTACAGGCACACACGTTGATCGCTATGTAACGCGTATAGCCACGGTAGCTACATAAGGTCATCACTACTACAGGCACACACGTTGATCGCTATGTAACGCGTATAGCCACGGTAGCTACATAAGGTCATCACTACTACAGACACACACGTTGATCGCTATGTAACGCGTATAGCCACGGTAGCTACATAAGGTCATCACTACTACAGGCACACACGTTGATCGCTATGTAACGCGTATAGCCACGGTAGCTACATAAGGTCATCACTACTACAGGCACACACGTTGATCGCTATGTAACGCGTATAGCCACGGTAGCTACATAAGGTCATCACTACTACAGGCACATACTGTATAAGCCGTATTTTTCGCTTAAGTATATTTTCGCGAATGCAGACTTGACGGACAATTTCGCGAGTGGTTAATTTCGCGGTCGGTGAATTATGTATTATTATTCGGTATGAATGATTCACGTGTCGCTATTTTCGCGGTCGGGAACGCAAAATTCGCGATAATTAAACCACCGCGAAATCTACAGCTTATACAGTACGTTGATCGCTGGGCAAAGCACCGGTCACTGTGAGACACACACACACACACACACACACACACACACACACACACACACACACACACACACACACACACACACGCACACGAGTAGGGATTGAGAGCACGCGTGAGGGGATCAACATCATGTGTGTGTGTGTGTGTGTAAATGGTGTGCGTGAGTGCGAGGCGCCCATCCAGCTATAACAACGCATTAGCGTGATAGGACAACGGGGCCGCAGTACTGCCTGTAGTGTAATAACAAGCCTAATCATACACGCCCCCTCTCGTAGGATGAACGTTACAGTGGGAACGCTGCCGATGATGTGTGTACAACCTCAGTCACAGCTCCCTGGAGTTCCGTGACCCCTCCTGCCATCCCCTGCCACCCCTGGCGTCCCCCTGCTACTCTCTGCCACCCATGTCACCCTCTG
>NW_014578849.1:43497-46142 GCF_000485595.1 Priapulus caudatus
CTCTCTCTCACTCTTTCTCTCCCTCTCTCTCTCCCTCTCTCTTTCACTCTTTCTTTCCTTCTCTCTCTCATCTCTCTTTCTATCTCCCGGGATCTCTCTCGCCAGCCCGGTCATGCAGGAGGGAGAAAAAGACTGTCAGGGGGAGGATGAAGGGGAGGGGGAGAAATTGGTCGAGAGATTAATGGCGTTAATAACGTTCTAGAGGAAAGGTTGCCCGCGTCCCACGGGAGCGCGCACACCGTAATGGCTTTCAGAAGCGAAATATAGATTTTTCGTGCCATCACATCGCAGAAATTACGCGCCGGTGGCAGCAACACTTAGGGAATGCGTGCCGCCACAACCACAGCCATGCCCGCCACCACAGCCACAACTACCGCCGTGCCGCCACAACCACATAACCACCACCTCCTCAACCGCCATCATCATCATCACCATCATCATCACCATTATCATCACCATTATCATCATCATCATCATCATCATCATCATCATCATCATCATCATCATCATCATCATTACCACCACCACCATCATCATCATCATCATCATCATCATCATCATCATCATCATCATCATCATCATCATCATCATCACCATTATTATCATCATCACCACCGCCACCTCCACCTCCACCACCACCACCATGATTACTATTATCATCGTCATCATCATCACCGCCGCCACCACAACCACCGTCGCGGCCTCTGGTTCGGGATCCATCTCAAATGATAAAACCTATCGAATTCGATGTACCCCATCGACTTGGACGAACACAAACTGTGTTGTAATGTTTATATTAGTTAGAGTTTAGAGTTGATAGGTAGAAATTGTAGTTGATATTCTTATTGATCAAAAACGACACGGAGCGTCGTTGAAGAGAGCGTTCACAGTTCACACGACGTTTTATCGATGTACAGTTTCAGCTCGTTCACTTATATTATTTTATAGGACTATATATGGTCCGGTCATAGCGAGTGGGGTGAAACTAGGGGTGGTGGATAGTTTCGCTCAGTTATAGTACTTTTATATTTATGCAGTACTAAGGTCGCACCATAGCTCAGCCAGAGGGAGTGGAGTGAGCGTAGGTGCATAGGTAGGTCCGATGCCCCGCAATGACCCAAACTTCCTTCGTCTAAGACATTTGTCTGGCGTTGGTTACATTCGATCTTTTTCACTCACTCACTTTCTCTCCGCGCGAGCGTGTGTGTGTGTGCGTGCGTTTGTGCGTGTGTGCGTGCGTGCGTGCGTGCGGGTGTATGTGTTCTCCCGGAACCCGCTGCATCTCCGCTTCCCTACACAGATCTCCTTCCGTCAAGGCTTCTAGAAGGAAACGACTCCACATACATCCTCGTCTGATTCTCAGACGTATATAGGAAACAAACGCGATGAGATAAAAGCCTCAAAATCTTCTTTCTTCCTTCAAAAACTCCTTGCTTCCTTCGTCGCACACCGAGCTTCACTTTCCCCGCGCGTGTGTGTTCTCTTCCGGCATCCATGTCCACTGCTTCCCCGCTTACGCTTTCTTTCTGTCGACGCTTCTAGAAGGAAACGACCCCGCACATACATTCTCGTTTGTTTCGCTTATAGACGTTTGTTTCGCGGACGCGTAAAGGAAACAGGGACGATGCGATAAAAGCTCAGAGTAAAGTCGCCACGCTTCTTCTTCTGCCGTCTAATATATGAAGCCTCTTTCCTCCCTTAGTTTTTTTTCTCTCTCAAAGCTGTGAGCCGACACGGGCTAGTAGCATATATAGTGGCATATTTCCTCGCGGTACGATTACGTAACTATTTTCTGGTTCCTCGGCAGCAGACGAAGCGTCATCAGATGGGGTCGTTAACGACTCAGTTAACTGCTCGTTAACTGCTTGCTTGCCTGGCGGCGTGCGTCCATTTAATACGCACATCACGGGGTTATAGCGTCTGCCCGCATGTAACCATATATCATGTGTGTGTGGGGGAAGAGGGTTGTGTGTATTTTAGTGGGTGTGTGTGTGTGTGTGTGTGTGTGTGTGTGTGTGTGTTGTTGTGTGTGTGTGTGTGTGTGTGTTGTTGTTGTTGTGTGTGAGTGGTGTGTGTGTGTTGTGTGTGGTAGTGTGAGTTGTGTCCATGTGTGTGTGTGTGTGTGTGTTGTGTGTGGTGTGTGTTTGCGTGTGTGTGCGTGCAGTGCTTGCGTGCGTGGGAGGGGGTTGAGTGTGTGTATTATCGTTGTGCTGTGCGTGCGCGTGGTGTATGTGTATGTAATGATGTATTGGTATGTATGTATGTAATTCGTGTATTATATATGCTGTGCCGCTAGACATGTTATGATGTCGACTTCGCTTCGAATTCTTCGCACTTCGAATGTCGAGCATTGGCTGACAATTTATAGTTTATACACAATTCTACAACTCAGAACATTTTTATTCTCGCACATCTCTTTCGTCTTTCCTCTCGCTCTCGCTCATCATCTCTCTCTCTCTCTCTCTATATATATATATATCTTCTGATTAGTTCTCAATCAAACACCTCTTCCCTCATGAATTCACAGCTTGCCACGGGTTATCCGCTATCTCTTTTCAAATACATTCGGAATCGATGTGATCACGAGTCGATCTGAAATTCGATTAATCTAACCGGCAATCAATTAAGGTTTGAATCGATGTGAT
>NW_014578849.1:46312-49182 GCF_000485595.1 Priapulus caudatus
CTCTTCTCTCCTCTCTCACTCTGGTCAGCTTCTCTCTCTCTCTCTCTCCCCTCTCGCACTTCCTCTCTCTCTCCTCTCTCTCTCTCTCTCTCTCTCTCTCTCTCTCTTATCCTCTCTCGTCCTCTATCTCTCTCTCCTCTCTCTCTCTCTCTCTCTCTCTATATTATATATATACTTATAATACTATATATATATATCTTCTGATTAGTTCTCAATCAAACGCCTCCTCCCTCATGAATTTACAGCTTGCCACGGGTTATCCGCTATCTCTTTTCAAATACATTCGGAATCGATGTGATCACGAGGTCGATTCTGAAATTTCGATTAATCTAACCGGCAATCAATTAAGGTTTTGAATCGATGTGATAGCGGAGTCATCAATAATTCGATCGAGATGCTAACCGGCAATGCCAATTCAGGGTTGGAATCGATCTGATTCATGAATCGATCAGCGATTCGAGTCGATCTACTCAGCATTCAATCACGGTTTGAATCCATGCGATCACGAAAGTCGATCAAGAGATTCGATCTATTCCTCCAAAAATCCATTAGGATTCTTAATCGATCTGACCGTCGCAGTAAATCAGGAATCGTGATTCGATCCGCTGGGCGGGTCGGGCTGCAGTGCTATCTGCTGCTGCTACTGTTTGCTTGCATTGCTGCCTTACTGGCAACTGCTGCAGCTAGTTAGTGTGGCTGCTGCTGCTGGGTAGACCGGAGAGGTAATTTCTGTCCATATAACCTTTTTTACTATTTTGGTGAGGTTCTTGGGACAGACGGAGGTTCATTGCAATTTCGTGAAGATGCATGGCAAATGACATGCGTCCTGCATGATTCAGTGACCCGTACGCCGCTATTGGCGTTGAAAAAAAACACTGCTACCGCTTCCTTACATGGCTGTTTACCTGCTACTGAATATGTGTATAACATTCACATTCATGCGTTATTCACTTCTTAAAAATTGGTTTTTCGGCGCCAATAGCGGCGCACGGCCGCATTACGCAGGCCATGCATATTTGCATCGCGATCTCAACGAAATTGAAATGAAAACCGTCTGTCCAATAACCGCTCCCAAAATGATAAAAAAAGGTTATAATGGGACAGAATTATTCGGCTCTACTCTCGCTGCTGGCTAACTGGCCTTCGCATGCTAGTTTAAGTGCGTGCTCCTGCTACTGGCCTGCCGCTGCTGCCCTGCTAGTACTTACTACTGGCTTCTGCTGCCTGCGGCTGCGGTGCTGCTGTTCTGCTGCTGCTAAGTACTAGCTGTTGCTGCTGTGCTTAGTACTACTATCTACTGCTGCTGGGAGTACGCTGTTGCTGCTGCTGGCTGCTGCTTCGTAGTGCTGCGCTGCTGCTGCTGGCTGTGCTGCTGCTGTTGCTGCGTTAGCTGCTGTTCGCTGCTGCTGCTAGTACTGCTGCTGCTGCTGCTAGTGCTACTGCTGCTGCTGCATGCTAGTTAGTGCTGCACTCCGACGTTATGGCATTATATAGAGAGTCGGTAAGACGTGTGGTTAGTGGGGGGGGGGGAAAGGGGAGCTGTAATCGACGGCTCGCACAGAGTTATGTGTAGCACTCAACGTCGAATCGATACGCATCGTCGTCGTCGCCTTCGGCGTCTTCGTCGTCGGCGTCGTCGTCGGCGTCGTTATCATCGTCGTTGTCGTCGTTATCGTCATTGTTGTTATCGTCGTTATCGTTGGTATCGTCGTTATCGTCGTTGTCGTCGTTATCCTCGTCGTCGTCGTTGTCATCGCTATCATCTCTATCATTGTCGTTGTCGTCGTTGTCGTCTTTATCTTTGTCGTTATTGTCGTCGTTGTTGTCGTCTTTGTTGTCGTCGTTATCGTCGTTATCGTCGTTATCGTCGTTGTCGTCGTTATCCTCGTCGTCGTCGTTGTCATCGCTATCATCTTTATCATTGTCGTTATCGTCGTTGTCGTCTTTATCTTTGTCGTTATTGTCGTCGTTGTTGTCGTCTTTGTTGTCGTCTTTGTTGTCGTCTTTGTTGTCGTCGTTATCGTCGTCGTTGTTGTTGTTATCGTTGTCGTCGTTGTTGTCATCGTTATCGTCGTCGTTGTCGTTGTCGTCGTTGTTGTCGTTGTCGTTGTCGCGTTGGTCGTCGTCGTCGTCGTTGTCTTCGTCGTCGTTATCGTCGTCGTTATCGTCGTTATCGTCGTCGTCGTTGTTGTCGTCGTTATCGTTGTCGTTGTCGTAGTCGTCCTCGTCGTCGTCGTTGTCGTCGTTGTCGTCGTCGTCGTCGTTGTCGTCGTCGTCGTCGTTGTCGTCGTCGTCGTCGTTGTCGTCGTCGTCGTCGTCGTCGTCGTTGTCGTCGTTATCGTCGTTATCGTTGTTGTCGTCGTTGTCGTCGTTATCGTCGTTATCGTCGTTATCGTCGTTATCGTCGTCGTCGTCGTCGTCGTCGTCGTTGTCGTCGTTGTCGTTGTTGTTGTTGTCGTTGTCGCTGTTGTCGTTATCGTCGTCATTGTTGTCGTCGTTACCGTCGTCGGCGTTGTCGTCGTCGTCGTTGTTATCGTTGTCGTCGTCATTGTCGTCGTCGTTATCGTCGTCGTCGTTGTTATCGTCGTTATCGTCGTTGTCGTCGTCGTCGTTGTTATCGTCGTTATCGTGGTCGGATGGAGGAAAGGGAGCAAGTAAACGAGAGAGAAAGAGGGGGAAGAAGACTAGAAATAAATTATGCGTAGACGAGAGAGAGAGAGAGAGAGTAGGGAATATGACTAGAAATAAAATGTTGGGGAGAAGAAAGATAGCAAGTAGATAAGAGAGGGAGAGAGAAAGAGAGAGAGAGAGAGAGAGAGATAGAGAGAGAGAGAGAGAGAGAGAGAGAGAGAGAGAGAGAGAGAGAGAGA
>NW_014578849.1:49299-50925 GCF_000485595.1 Priapulus caudatus
TATTGATGGATCCAGAATTTCAAGGGGAGGGGGGCACGGAGCAGTCCCCACCATTCTGACTTTAAATGCAAGTATCCTTTGCCCCCATCCCCAATCAATCATCATATTCATTCATAGATCAAAATGGTATTCTTGTAACATCGCTAAAATGATATACTTGTATACTATCCACGAAGACAAACAGGCGAATTGCTCTTAAACACAATATCCATCCACATCATACAGATCTAAAAGAAATTGTTAAAATCGATTCCTACGTTACACACGCACGCACGCACGCACGCACGCACGCACGCACACACACACAATAAACAACAAGAAACAAAATTGATTACGCTGTGAATCTATTACACAAATTCGAGGTGAAAGGCAAGTATCATTTAATAAAAGAAACAAAAATGGCATGGGGGGGATAGTGGGCGTGTCCTAAAAATTTTCTAGCCAATCCCGTTGCAAAATTTTTCTTCCATAGCTATACGGTTTGGGAATCGCAAATTCGCGTCTGGCGAGGCCTGTCGTCACGCGTTACTGGCGACGGTAGCTCGAATTTTCGAGGAATGAATTCGTGATGTGGTTTCGGTTGCTGAAGCGAGCGTCTGCGTGCGTGGTGTAAGTGCGTGCGTGCGTGCGTGCGTGCGTGCGTGCGTGCATGTGTGCATGCTTGCGTGAGTTCGTGCGTGGGTGCGTGCGTGCGTGCGTGTATGCTTGCGTGAGTTCGTGCGTGCGTGCGTGCGTGCGTGCTTGCGTGCGTGCGTGCGTGCGTGCATGCCTGCGTACGCGAGCGCGTGAATGAGTTCGTGAAGTGTGAGTTCGTGAATGAGTGGGTATTTATACGAGCGTGCGTGCATGTCTGCGTGAGTGCGCACGAGCGTGTGGGCGGTGCGCATTCGCATGACATTTGCGTAGCATTATCGTAGGCCATGTCGCCGTAAAGAGTCCGCCTGATTGCGCTCGTGCTCAGCGCTATTACGCGTGCTGCCCTCTTGCGGTGATAACGCGAGCTCTGCCATTCAAGTGCGTGTTTGCGCGAGGCACACAGAGCGAACTCTGCAGGCGAAGCGATACCCTTGATTACGATTAAACTGTATATACGCCGTACGACGCGGCGTATAAATTATGCATAGTTTAACTGAAAATGATGCAGTAGAAATTGATATATCGCAGACTCTCTATCGGTTTTCCTAATTAGAAATTACGAGCTTCATGTATGTGTAGCGCGCGCACGTAAAGTCGTCACCTCGAGGGGGCGCCGCAAACAATCACGTGAAAAGCATGTTTCCGCCGAGGAATGTTCAGATCTTTAATCAGAATTCTTGTTAACGCTGTTCAACGTTATCGAAAAAAAAAGAGAGAGAAATTTCGTCGAAACTATAGAGTCGTTATAAGAGTGGACGTTAGCTCACGCTGCCTCCCCACACATGATTGAATCACTTACATATGGTGTGATGAAGCCAGCAGTGAATGAAGCCAACACAGCCCGCACAGCCGCAGCAAGCACCGCCTCCTCTCTGTTTCCCACTCGGCTTTCTCTCCGCCGTCTGCCTCCCGCCTGTCGCTCTCCTCCCTCGCCTATTTTCTCCCTCTCCGCCTCTCTCGCACTCGTTCGCTGGTGCGTCTACCTTCCCC
>NW_014578850.1:0-783 GCF_000485595.1 Priapulus caudatus
TATACACAGCCACCCACACACACACGCACCCACCTACATATACACAGCCACCCACACACACACGCACCCACCTACATATACACAGCCACCCACACACACACGCACCCACCTACATATACACAGCCACCCACACACGCACGCACCCACCTACATATACACAGCCACCCACACACCCGCGCACTCACCTACATATACACAGCCACCCACACACCCGCACACTCACCTACATATATGCAGCCACCCACACACACGCGCGCACCCACCCACTTACATTATACACAACCGCACGAACACGCTCTCGCGCACGTACACACCTACATAGCGCACGTACACACAGTCACCCACACATGCGCGCACCCACCCACCTACACATACACACAGCCCCGCCCGCACACGCGCGCGCGCACCCACGCGTGACGAACGCGCGCACAGGCGCGTGTAGCAGCAGCATGCACGCAGGCGCGCACGTATGAACGCGAGCTCCTTGGTTCGTCGTAGGCGGCCGGCGGGGAGAGAGCGCTCGCCTGCCGCTGCCGACGCCGTCGTCGTGGGCCGACGTGATTGACTTGTGACAACACGAGTGGAGAGGCGACGTCGGTCTATCGCAAACATCACGCGTCGTCGCTTTCTAATAACGACGAAATAGCCGAGCGAGGCAGAGAGGCAGAGAGGAAGAGAGGTAGAGGTAGAAAGGCAGAGAGGCAGAGAGGCAGAGAGGTAGAGAGGCAGAGAGGCAGAGAGGCAGAGAGGCAGAGAGGCAGAGAGGCAGAGAGGCAGAGAGGC
>NW_014578850.1:1439-2803 GCF_000485595.1 Priapulus caudatus
TGTGTGTGTGTGTGTGTGTGTGTGTGTGTGTGTGTGTGTGTGTGTGTGTGTGTGTGTGTGTGTGTGTGTGTAGTGTAGTGTGTGTGTGTGTGTGTGTGTGTGTGTGTGTGTGTGTGTGTGTGTGTGTGTGTGACGAAAAACGGCAGGCGAATGACAAATGGCGGATTCGAGTGACGACACTGACAGCAGGCACTCGGTTATAGAGATAGACAGACTAATTCGATGTTACCTACATGTATGCACACGCACGCACAGTCTGCTTGCGATGTATGGACGCGCTATGCATGTGAGACTTATATTGTTGCGAGCTTCTTACGTTTTCGTACGGCGTCACTCAAAGAGAAAAAGCGAACGCGTCAAATTGCGGTTGTAATTGTAGTTCAATTAGGGAACCTGTGTAATAAGCGTGTCGCACAAACATATGCTGGCTGTGCTTGCGTGCGCTTCCTCTCTCTCTCGCTTCATCTGTCCCCCTCTCTCAATCTCGCTGTGTGTCTCTCCCCCTCCCCCTCTCTCTCTCCTCGCTCTTTCTTTCTTGCTCTTGCAACGTACACATGCACATATACACGCACACACGCGCGCACACGCACACGCACACTTACTCACACACACACACACCACACACACGACACACGTCACCACACACATCACACCACACACACACACACACACACAAACACACACACACACACACAACGCGACATATATATATATATAATATCATATCCTTTTCCGCTCTCGCTTCCCCCCCCCATCTCTCTCTATTGCTCTCGCTCAAACTTTTTCTCAAACCTCTCTCAATCTCCAATATCGCTTAGCCTTCTTTCAGTCCTCTCTTCCCAACCCTCTCACCCCCCCCTCCCTGCATCTCTCACCCACGCAGCGTCACCATCCCAGCAGGGTCAACCGTTGTTAATTAATATGCCATAAACGCGACGTCCGTAACAACTTCGGCAAACATCAACCCACCGACTTATTGCCTTCTATCCGTCAATCTCTTGTGCGCGCAGCATATATAACCACGAGCGACCACGCGAAGCCCTGGTGATGCTGCTATGCCCGCGTGCATGCACGCGCGCCCGTGACGGCGGGAAACAACTACGGCGCGCAATTAGAGAGCTATTAGTATAGTCGTCTGCGGTGCTATAAATTACGAGATGTTACGTTATGATATTGTTGTTATGATTATTACGCGGATGGTATTATTACGGCGGAGCGGCATGAGATTTATTATCGAGACAATCAAGAAACGAACGTAGCCGTCACTCTCCCTCGCTCTCTCTCTCTCTCTCTCTCTCGCACACACACACACACACACACACACTCCTTCTCTCTCTCGCGCGCTCTCTCTCTCTCTCTCTCTC
>NW_014578850.1:3046-8365 GCF_000485595.1 Priapulus caudatus
CAGGCGATCACTATACCCCGCCGTATATCTCCCCCGAGACGACCCCCCATCGTCGTCGCGACGCGTTCGTGCACGTCCGTCCACGACGCGCGGCGCGAGCGTCTACAGCAGGTCGTGGCAGGAATTCGAAGGAAGTGAAGATTTACCTTTGTGATTTATCAGTCGCTCGGGAAGCGTTAACCTCGTCCGTGATCTTGCTGGCTAAACCCTGCAGGCCCTGCGTTGACACAATCCGTCTCGTAGCTCCCGCTCAGACTGCAAATATGATTGCTTACACCATGCCGACCCCCCCCGCCACACTACACACACATACGTCTGTTAAACCTAGTGATGTGTAGCTGTGGTATTTACTGGGGAAAAATATAGTTTGGTTCCCGTAGGCTTTAAAGCGCACAATAAACTTATCCGGAACTGCAGTGATGCACACGCTATCCCCGACCCACGCGCTGGTCCCGACTAGAATAGTCGAGGGAAGGCTGCCTCCAGCCGCCGTTGTCGGCGGGACCCGCCCACAATATACATCACACACACAACACACCCGCGTGCTATATTATTAAACTTGTATTTATTCTATGTCATTAAATCAGAATAAAAATAAAAACAACTTGAAGTAAAATTGAAATTAAATAGTTATGATTAATTATAGCAAATGAACTATAAATATTTATGAATATAAATATAAATAATATCATTATAACATAGTAAAAAGATAATAATAAAATCATAATTATAACTCAACTATTAATAACTATAACTCTCTATAATATATATAAAGTTGTTCAGCTGACTTTGTGTGTACTCATACAACTAGAGAATATACGTAAGCCTAGCGCGGAAAACTGAAGAATATAATTCAGAATCACCACGTCTGGGAGTGGTTCTGGCTTGAAAGAAAATTTTAAAAGAAGTTAAAAAAATTTATTCGTCGAATAGATCATAACTCTTCGCAGCGCTGTCAATCATTTCTCTGTAACCATAACGTCCGCAGTAGACGAATGGAATTCGGCTCCTAGACTGTAGCCCGGTTCCCACCTCTCGGTTAGAAGGGACCCAAGGGGGGGTTTAGAGGGACCCCCCAGTCGAGTAATCGGGTGGGAGCCGAGTAGGAGGGTCTATCGCTCCTAAACCATTGATCTCTGGTTCGACATCACCTCGGAAATGCTTTGTTTCTTTTAGCTTTTGGCTGTTTTAGCTATGTACTTTGCCACTTCGCCGTTAATTTCAAAAATTAACGGAATTTTTTCTACATTTAAGTTTAGTAAAAATCTAGAATAACTAATGGATAGATTATGATAATAGGCGTGGGTAACAAACGACGGAACAATTTCACGAAGGCTATGTTGGGGTCAGATCAAATATTATTATATTTTTTATAGTTATTTTATTTTATTATTTTTTATTTTTTTACTTTTTTATTCAATAATGGTTTTTTTATCTTTGATTTCTTTATTATTTTTTTACTGTTTGTGGATGGGATGGGATGGGATGGGAATGGGTGGGATGGGCTGGGATGGAATATGGGATTGGATCGGCATGGCTGGGATGGCATGGGAATGGGATGACCATGGTGGCATGGCGATGGCATGGAATTGCATGGGCTGGGATGTGGGTGCCGATGGGATGGATGGATGGCATGGATGGCATGCACGGCAGTGGCAGTGGCATGGCATGGCGTGGCATGGCATGGCCATGGCATGGCATGGCATGGGATTGCGATGAGATGGATGGGATGGGATGGGATGGGATGGGATGGGATAGTGGGATGGGATACGGTGCGATGGGATGGGATGGGATGGATGGCATGGCATGGAATGGGATGCATGGATCGGATGCATGGATAGATGGCATGGATGAGATAGATAGTGTCGTTTTTTTTTGGGTATTTTCATTTCAAAGCCAGGGCGGCACGCAACTGAGTAACGCGCCACTGATTTCCCCGGGGCAACGCCGGGTATCCCGCTAGTACTTATTATTAAACTATATATATACATACATAATTATACAGCGTTGGTATTCACGTCCCTAGGGTATATTAGTTGGTCCGGTTCTGGCCTCGGTTGATGATTCTGTGTCTGTACGCTACGAATTACGCGCGTTGGCCGGGCTGAGCGGATTAATTTGATTTTATGATGGCAAATCTTTGCAGTCTGATACGGGGTATCAAGCTGATTGTATTGCTCATATCATATAGCACGTGTCGAATGCGCAACCGGCAGTTCGATGCGATATGATAGACTACTAGGCACTTTAATTAAGTTTAATTAATTTTTTTTTTTTTTCGGGTTACGGGTTAGGGTTTAGGTAAGGTTTGGGGTTTTAGGTTAGGTTAGGGTTTAGGGTTGGGTTTTTTTTTTTTAAGTGCCTAGTAGTCACATCCTAAAGTGCTAGTAGTCCCATTATATATCGATGCTAACTGCGCGGGTGCTCGAATGCAACGCACCAGGCTTCGTAGGCGTGTCCCCTGTATGTATGAGGTGGACGCCTCTGTAATAAGGGTCATGTCCTAAATAGATGGTGGAGTGCGCTTTTATTATACGGAAAATTCGATTATTGTCATCTGCTACTACAGCGATTCTAAGGGGGGGTGGGGGGTGGTCTTAAGTGGTTTTGATATGGCATATGGCGACGCACGGCTCGGGAGGTCACTAACTATGTACTAACTAGTTTAGTTAGATCCTGTAGCGGTTATCGGTTAGAGACATTTCATTATATATTATATATATATATATAATAATTATATATTAATGCCTGTTGTTGGGGCACGTATCTCTCATAGTGTTGCTGAGGGAAGGTGTCAGTGCCCGACGCTAGCGAGGGACTATTCCCTTCCAACGTGCGATCAACTGACTTTGCAATCTACTTGGCAAATATGACAGTGAATAAGACAAAGTTTCTTAAACGATGACAATTTTCAATTTGTAAAATTTTTAAAACTTTGAAAATTGTAGCAAAATCAAATGTATGAAAATACAATTAGTGTTTCTGTTTAGCTTTCATGCTTATATACTTCTTTATACTCTAAATTTCCGGTGGGATCCGATGTAACACGCTAGACACAAACACAATACGCCGATCCGATTAATGTCGAAAACTCTTTGCGTGGCGCCAGACGCAGGAGATTTCGTAACGTGAAGACAATGCGTTATATAACATGCGTCGCGCCAGCAATAGTCGCCACGCTGCAGGCGGCAATATTGTGTTCAATAGTACTGCGACGTTATCGTCTAATTGGAATTTCAACGATTTATCAGCGTGACTGCACTATAATATATATATATATATTATATAATAATATAGAGAGAGAGCGAGAGAGAGAGAGAGAAGAGAGAAAGAGATGAGCAGAGAGAGAGAGAGAGAGAGAGAGAGAAGAGAGAGAGCGCGCGGAGCAAGGACACGATAGAGAGAGAGATATAGGGGAGAGAAAGAGAGAGGCATGAAAGACGTTGAGAGGTGTGATGCGTGGTACACTGCGCGTGGTGAGGAGTTGGTGCGTGGCGTACATCGCGCGTGACGGAGTGTGTGCCGTGCGTACATGCGCGTGTGAGGAGTGTGTGAGTGGCGTATCATGCGCGCGTGAGAGTGTGTGCGTGCGTCCATGCGCGTGTGAGGAGTGTGTGCGTGCGTACGATGCGGTGAGTGAGGAGTGTGTGCGTGCCGTAACATGCGGCGTGATGGAATGTTGCGTGCGTACAGTGCGCGTGTGAGGAATGTGTGCGTGGCGTACATGCCGCGCGTGAGGAGTGTTGTGCGCGTGGTACATGCGCGTGCTGAGGAGTGTGTGCGTGCGTAACTGCGCGCGTGAGAGTGTGGTGCGTGCGTACATGCGCGCGTGAGGAGTGTGTGCGTGCGTACATCGCGTGTGAGGAGTTTGTGTGTGCCGTACATGCCCGTGTGAGGAGTGCTGCGCGGAGGGTGTAATTACCTTCAGTAAATTATCTAACATTGCCTTAGGAAGCCATATAAGTTGCAAACGCGTTACCGCGCTTGACTCTCTGCAAACCTGTTTTTGCCATATATATAATTATATATATATATATATATATATATATATATATATATAATGATATTGTGATATATATAAGAGCCGAGGTTCGCAGACACCCGTCAATCATCCGATGCTTGTTTCTATGGCGACGGACAATGATGATGCTTGGGATGTTTTCTCGAGGGGCCCGGGGGCAAATGTTATTCGAGTTAAAACGGAGCGTGATCCACGAGCAGACGATTCATGGCTACAAAGCACGCGCGCCCGCCTGTAATTGGGAGGAAAAAACAATGCTTTGAGAATCGAATGTGATCGCACTTTGTCGTTGAATAGAAAGAGAGCTGTAATCTTTCATGGTTTCTAGCGAGAATACAGTCGATCTGCCTTCAAACGCGCGCTCTTTTTTTCCGTGTTTCGCGTTTCAGCCGTGTCGATTGTCATTGTCATTGTTATTGTTATGGCTATTGTTATTGTTATTGTTATTGTTATTGTTATTGTTATTGTTATTGTTATTGTTATTGTTATTGTTATTGTTATTGTTATTGTTATTGTCATTTTCATTGTTATTGCTATTGTTATTGTTATTGTCATTGTTATTGTTATTGTTATTGTTATTGTTATTGTTATTGTTATTGTTATTGCTATTGTTATTGTTATTGTTATTGTTATCGTTATCGTTATCGTTATCGTTATCGTTCTTGTTATCCTTATCGTTATCGTTATCGTTATCATTCTCGTTATCGTTATCGTTATCGTTATTGTTATTGTTATTTTTATTTTTATTGTTATTGTTGTTGTTATTGTTATTGTTATTATTGTTATGTTTATCGTTATTGTTATTGTTATTTATATATATCGTTTATTTCTCCGCGATCTTGGATCTATTTTCTTGACGACCTTGAGTGCATCAATCTCACGCGTCGTTTCTGACTCCTCATTATCGTAAGCTATCTGTTTTTTCTGATGTGTATTCTTCTTTCGTCGATAAAGCTGTCATGGAAGGCGTCAGTGTTGATCTCGCGTTGTTATTACATAATGCGACGTATTGCGGTCATCACGCTTATAGTCACAGAATACATCTTGTGATCACGACGAAGAAATAGAGTAACGTTATTTATGTGAGATTACGTAGTGAGAAAGAGGGAAGGGCAGTGTGAAGGACGAACAAACAGACAGAAGGAGGAACAAAGAGAGGATGATTGGGAGGGAGTAGCGGGAGAAGTAGGGAGAGCGCGGTCAAGAGGGAGATGGAGAGAAGTAGAGAAAGCGCGAGCGAGAGAGAGAGAGAGAGAGAGAGGGAGAGAAGTAGAGAAAGCGCGAGCGAGAAGGGAAAA
>NW_014578850.1:11385-13144 GCF_000485595.1 Priapulus caudatus
GCGAGAGAGAGAGAGAGCGAGAGAGAGAAAGAGACGCGAGAGAGAGAAAGAGAGAGTCGCGAGAGAAAGAGGAAGAACCGATAGTTGACACTAAGATAATCGCTTAGCTGCTTACTGTTAACTTATCGTATCATTTGCACATCGCACGGTTATATGCGCTATTATACGCGCGCGCGTGCAAGCATGCTTGCGTGCGTGTGTACGAGCGTGTGTACGAGCGTGCGCGCGAGCATGCGTGCGTGCGTGTGTGCGTGTAGACGTGTGTGCGTGCGTGTACAAGCGTGCGTACGTGCGTGCGTGCGTGGCACGCACAGACGCACGCACGCACGCATGTACGCATGCACGACCGCACGTACACGCACGCACGCACGACCGCACGCACATACGCGCGCAGGCAAGACCGTGCACACACACGCACGTACGCACGACAGCACGACCGCACGCACACACGCACGCACGCACGCACGCACGTCTACACGCACGGGGTCGTGCGTGTGTACGTGTACGTGCGTGCGTGTGCGCACCTCATGCGAGCCAGTTCGTCGATGATGCCTGGACGTTGGCGGAAGCGGAATGTGAACGCTACGCCGGATATCCGCTATATATGAGAGTCTTGAGATATAGCTGTACGCAGTTTGTGTGACCCCTTTCTCTGTCTCTCTCTCTTTCTCTCGCGCGCGCTCTCCCCCACCCCTCTCTCTCTCTATTACTCTTTCACTCACCCTATATCCCCGTCTTTCTCCCATGCTCTTTCTCGTACAAACGTGCGCGTTTTCTTTCTATGATGATGACTCAGCATCGCTAAAATTCAACGCGGATGCCACCACGCCACGCGCATGTTATCAGAACCCTATCATCTACTTTTGATGTTATCAAAGTAATTACGGTTTAGGACAAATTGACGTGCTTATCGAAGCTACGGCTGTTACCCGTGGGTGTATGCAGGCCCATAGGGAAGGTGGGTGCGACGGGTGCGCCCCCCACCCACAGGCTGCGGATGTACATTTTTTGTGGACCAACGATTTAAAAGAAAGTGAATTAAGAAAAAAAGAATAGCATTGTTTGTGTTCTAATTCGCTGATTGTGTAGTAAAAATGAAATAAATAAGTAAAGGAAAAATATTCCACGTTTAATTGGCAGCCGGCGCCGGAGATAGTCAATAGATGACAATTTCAATAAATTTCAATGTTTTTTCGACTATGTCTATCCATGTCTCGGAAAAATTGTTTCTGGTCGTATATTACATGCAGCACGAAACAATTGTTTTGCAGGTGTATGGTGGCCCAGTGTTATAATAGTGTTATAATATTAAAACAAAATAATTGATTAGTCCACGTTGTGAGGTTCGCTTTTGGTTGCCTATTTTCATATCATACTGCCTTCAAAACGCGTAAAATGCGGTCTCAGACAACCTCCGGCGCTCGTTAGGTCTGTATACTCGTTGGATGCACCTTCCCGTAAAAACCTGCCTACGGGCCTAGTATATGTGTATAATATATATATGGGTGTGTGGGGTGTGTGTGTGTGTGTGTGTGTGTGTGTGTGTGTGTGTGTGTGTGTGTGTGTGTGTGTGTGTGTGTGTGTGTGTGTGTGTGTGTGGGTGTGAGTGCGTGTGCGTGTGTGCGTGTGTGTGTGCGTGTGCGTGTGCGTGCGTGCGGGTGTGTGTGTGTCTGGCACGCGCGGGGACGTTGTAGAGATTCGCAGCCCGGATCAGTAATTAGCGGTGACACTGTTACCAATTACAGGTGCCGCATGTAAA
>NW_014578850.1:13169-23602 GCF_000485595.1 Priapulus caudatus
TATATATATAAATAGTGTATATCATATATGCTCTTTTGTTCTGAATTTGATAGTAGTCGAAATTAGAACACACGGAGATTACATCCCACACATAATTTACCGGCTATTTCTCGTTATATATCAGACTGTATAGATCGTCCGAGATTCAAACCCTATCGCTTTCGAGATTCAACCCCACACGAGATTCACTCCTATCGAGATTCAACCGCACACGCGCGCGCATATATATATATTATATTATATATATATATACATACATATGTGTGTGTCTAAGCTTCGAGTTATGACATAGTAGGTCATTTTCTCATGTTTTTTGTTTCGTTATTAACCCGTTTCGAAACGCTTCTGTCGCTAATATCTTATACGTAGTGCTACACGTGTTACGACAAAGGGACATATGACATACAGCCGCCGCTCGATGAGTTAAAATAAATTAGTAGAGTAGCTCAGATAATAAATAAATAATAAATAAAATAAATTATGTACAATTTCACCTTCGCTCGCCCGCGTCTATACGGAAACCGACTGCACCGCTAACCGAATTCGCCGAGAACTCGAATTCGAATTAACCGAATTCAATGAGAAGAAGGGCATGGTTTCTTTACGTGTCCAGTTTGCCTGCCTATATGTGCAGTTAGCCTTCATCATTACGTATGTAATTTACGTAATGTAATCGTCATGTAGCGCCGTACACGATGCTATTGGAATGAACGAATGTGAGAACGTGAAGCTAGATAAAGCGTTTAGTCCGAAAATTCGTGCTGTGAACACGCTCCTATACCACCGACGTCACCCCCGCACTCTTCTTCCTTCCGTCCTTCCTTCCTTCCTTCCTTCCTTCCCTCCTTCCTTCCTTCCTTCCTTCCTTCCCTCCTTCCTTCCTTCCTTCCTTCCTTCCTTCCGTCCTTTCTTCCATCCTTCCTTCCTTCCTTCCTTTCTCCCTTCTTTCCTTCCTTCCCGATCAGAAGTTCACAACCACTAACACGATTCACATTCACATCCGGATGCGCGCGCATCTCGTGGCCAGCAGACGGCCAACGGATTTAGCCGAACGCCGCCGAACGAGACTCGGGGCGGCGTGACGTAATCGGACTTCGTGACGTCACGCGTCATGCGATCAGTCGCTATCTTCCTTTCAGAGGGAGGAAGGAGGGAGGAGAGAGAGAGCAACCGTGTTGCTTTAGAGGATACGCTGTTGTGCGTGGGCCCCGGATGTAATCATTTGTGGTGACGACGTTCTGCTGGGAAAGCACGCGCGACACGCACGCGCATGCGCGTACCTAACGGAGACCCGGACATTGCGATCAAGCTGCGGGGATTCCTAGTCAACGTCCACGGGCTTTCTGCTTCTTTTGGCGGGTGAGTGCGCGGGTGGTGACGTCACGTCGTCTGTGAGAGAGGGGCGAGCTGTCACTAAGCCGTTGTTGAGTGGGTGGGGGGAGGTTTCCGGTAGGGTGGGTGGGTGGGGGTGATATGATCTCAATCAGCTTCTAACTTGTAACGCAGGTCAACGACAGAGATGATGACGAAGTGAGAAGTCCACGAATAATCACCTGCGACAGCGTCGGTCGGTGGTGCGTCGGTGTCGTCGGCAGCGACCACGCGCGCACGCACGCACGCACGTCGCCGACGCGCCCCTGCCGAGCCACCATCTACCTCCGCCTTCTCCTGCCGAGCCCCGCCCAGCTCCAGGCCGGGTCGAGCACGGTGCCCTGGCCTCGCCCGCGCCCTCTGGAGTTGCGCGACCGACCGAAGAGCGTCTTCTTATCGAGCGTGTCGCCGACGACGCGTCCGCTGACGTCGTCGTCGTCGTCGTCGTCGTCGATCGCCGCCGGAATGAATCCTGCGCTGCGGTCGAGCTGAGCGTAGGGATCGCCGTAGCCTGGCCGGAACTCGCCGCCGTAGTAAAAGTGATGGTAGCGCATAGGACGCGTGAATCGCTTGTCCATCCACCAGTAGCGAACGCCCTCTGCCGGCGCCGGGTCCGCGTCCAGGGGGCGCTTCTGCTGCTGCTTGATTCGCCAGAGAAGGCCGGAGATGTCGCTGTTGATGCCGTCGTCGTACAAGCGCATGCGTCCGTCTGAAAGCAGAGAGAAGGTAAAAGATGTTAACGTACTGATGGCCTGCCTGTCACGCCACCTTGCGGCGGGCGGGTACAGCTCCACCTGGTGTCTCCGATTGCAAACATTTGGGTTTTGACTGCCGTAATTCTCTGCCTGTGTGTCCACCGACAACCGCTACGTATACCCTCCCAATTCATTTCGCTTATCTGTTTCTTACTTGCAGCTCTCTCTGCCTCTCTCTCTTTCTTTAACTTTTTCTCTAACTCTCTCTATCTCTATGCCACCCTCTCTCTCTCTCCTCTCTGCTCTCTCTCGTCATCTGCTCTATCTGCTTCTCTTTTCTACTCTCCTCACTCCTCTTTCTTCTCTGCTCTCTCTCTCTCTCTCTCTCTCTCTCTCTCTCTCTCTTCCGTTCTCTTTCTCTCTCTGCCTCCCAGTTTGTCACACCGCTCCCCCTCTAGTAATAGTATAGCTTTGACGAGCTTTTACATATAACAATACAAGTATGGTCTCGTTGTTTGGAAGAGGGTTATTAATTTATAAAATATATATTAATATATTATAATATATAATAATATGTCGAGTTTATTGAGTTACGCCTAATAAATCATATGTTGGACTAGGATTATGCTATGGTGGACTTGGCCGAACACTGATGCATAGTAAATAGCGTGCACCAGCACAGAGATACAAACGACACACACGGGGGAGCAAGTGGCCACAGCACACAACACACACACAACACACACACACACACACAACACACACACAGCGACACAGCACCACCCCACACAGCACTACACAGCACGACGACACACACACGCGCCGCTCGCGCGCGCCGAACAGTGTGCGCCCACACGACACACACATATGACCCGCATAGACACAGCAGCGTGAGGAGGGAGAGATATAATATAGGGCCTTCGTGGTGTGTGCCTAGCACGTGTTGTCGATTCTTGCATGAAAAGCTTTCACTAATTGTCAGCGAATGCCGGTAATGAATGAATCCTGGGCCTACGTAAGCGGTCCCTGCGATAAGGGAACGAACAGCTATACAGAGAAGGACAGAAAGACACGGCGGGAGAGCGATTGAAGGAGAAAGAAGGGGACGGGAAGAAAAGAGAGATAGAGAGGAGAGAGAGAAGAGCGCGACGCGCGAGAAAAAAAGAGATGGCGAATATATATATATCTATACTATAATATTATATATATATATATATATATAAGAGAGAGAGAGAGAGAGAGAGAAGAGAGAGAGAGAGAGAGAGAGAGAAGAGAGAGAGAGAGAGTGATAAACGAGGAGCGCTGCGCGAGTAGAGAAATAAAGCAAGAAGAGCGAGCGCGCGAGAGAGATGGCGAGAGAGAAGGCACAGAGAAGAGGCGCGAGAGAAAGAGGCGAGAGAGAGAGAGAGAAAGAGAGGGAGAGTAGAGAGTGAAAAGAGACGCGGAGAGAGAGAAAATAACAGAGAGAGAGAGAGAGAGAGAGAGCAAGAGAGTTAGTTCTCGTTCATCTCTACTCATATTTGAAAAAAACAAATATTACGCACGGTGGCCCCCTGACCCTGACGCGGCACTGTTCTCGTGTTTCCAGACAAGGCGGCGGCGGCGCGGCGGCCTTGAGATGAATAGCCGCCTCCTACCCGCCCATCCCTCTGATCGCACGTCGGTAAACGAAGCGCAGCGCTTGTAAGATGTGGGACATAAAGACTCGGTCGCAGACGCAATAAGCGAGGCACGGAAGCCACTGGAATCCCACATAGAAGCAGACTCGAGACCGCGCCGCTGGCGCCCCCTATCATTACACCGGCAATATACCCGGCTATCGTCTGTCAACTGCCGAGTGACGTCCATCACGGACAGTGCCCCCAGCCTCGATGAGTTTGTCCGTAATAACTTCTGGATCTGGATGTGGATCCGACTGGGATCGCGTTGTCAAACGGGTAACCAGCTGAGGGGGAGGTTCCGCGTGGAGCTAGTTCACAGGGACAGGTGAGCGAGTGGTGGGCGTGGACAAACCGGCGGTGTCGCCCGAGGGGGAAGAGAGAGAGAGAGCGCGAGAGAGCACGCACGCACGGCACGGCGACTGCAACACAACTGCACGCACGCACGCCCGCACCAGCAACGCACGCACCACTGCACGCACGCACACACGGCAGCACGCCCACGCACGCGACGCACGCACGCACGGCAAGCATGCCCCACGCACGCACCACGACAACTGGTACACGCGACGCACGCACCAAGCACACGCGGACCCACGGCCACGCACGCACGCGCAGCACACACACACACATACACAGACACACACATCACGACACACACACACACAGCACAGAAAAAGACCACCAGGGATGGCATAGAATGCGGCGAGTGGTCTGATGGTTTTATTGTGTGCGGGTTGATGCAAAAATAGCTCAGAATGAGAGGTCCGCGTCGCGGCAACGGCTTCTGTATCAGCTACACGAGGACAGAGGGCGCGGGCGTGCGTGCGTGCGTTGTGTGCGTGCGTGTTATGTGTGTGTGTGAATGGCGCGTGCGGCGTGCGCGGTGCGGGCGCGCGTGCGTGTATGTTGTGGTGTGTGAGGCGTGTGTGGGTGTGTGGGTGCGCGCGTGCGTGTGTGTGGTTGTGTTGTGTGCGTGTGTGGTGTTGTATGATATTGTGTGTGCGTGCATGTGTGTGCGTGCGTGCGTGTATGTCTGTGTGTGTGTGTGCGTGCGCGCGCTAGTGTTTGTAGGTCATCAGTTATTTTAACGCAGACACTTAAGCGACGCGCCGGCCTGCGGCATCACGTGGCAGATCGCCATGTCACGCCTGTAGAAAGCCCGGATCATTATAGAGCCAAGCTTACGCATTATCATGGTCGCTCCGCTGGTGGTATTAGCGGATCTACATGCCAACATTTATAGGCTGGTGATGTATTCAGAAGGAGGCGAGAACGGAGAGAGCGGGAGAGAGTGAGAGCGGCTAGGGGTAGAGCCATGGAGAGGAATGAATAGCATACACACCATACACGTACGCACGCAGCGCACGGCACAGACACACGCACATACATTTACAGTGACAGTGAAAAACGAGAGAGAAGACGAAAGGGAGAGAGCGAGAGAGAGAGATGAGAGAGAGAGAGAGAGAGAGGGGAGAAAGAGAGAGAGAGAGAGAGAGAGAGAGAGAGAGAAAGAGAGAGAGAAAAGAGAGAGAGGAAGAGAGAGACGAGAGAGAGAGAAAGAGAAGAGAGAGCGAGAGATACGCGAGAAGAGAGGAGAGAGAGAGAGTGAGAGAAGAGAGAGAACGAGAGAGAGGAGGGAGAGAGAGAGATAAGGAGAAAGATCAAGGAAGAGTCAATAGAGAGAGAGAGGAAGAGAGAAAGAGCAAGAGATAGAGAAAGGGGGCGAAAGGAAAGAAAGAATAGAGAGAGAGCAGGCGACGAGAGAGAGGAGAGCGAGATTGAGAGACGAGAGAGTAGCGCGAGAGATAGAGAGGAGGAGCAGAGAGAAGAAAGAGGAGAGAGAGAGAGATGAAGAGAGAGAGAGAGAGAGACCGAAGAAGAGAGAGAGAGAGAGAAAGATCAAGAGATAGAGAAGAGAGAGAGAGCAAGAGATAGAGAAGGGGGGCGAAAAAAGAAGAAAGAGATAGGAGAGAGCGCGGAGAGAGATTGAGAGAGCGAGAAAGCGAGCGAGCGAGCGAGCGAGCGAGAGAGACAGAGAGCGGTGTCGACTGCTGTGCGCAGTTAAGCTACGAATCTCTCTGCTATTGTTCGGGGTGTCATTGTTCACGCGAATGTGAGCTTTCCTCCAGGCGATCGTTTTTGTAAGTATCGCAAAGTCATACATGCAAATCAGGGATATCGCAATTATCTCTATCCGTAGTTTTATCGCACCTCACTGACATTACAACGGACACTAATAAATGCAGAATGTGAGCAATGAGACTTCAATTGCCATCGAATAGACTGGCACCGACGTGCGTCCGTGGCTACAACAGCGACTGTTACACAGCTTGGGTGTGAGAGACTGCGCGGAGGCGGGCGACCGTCTATAGGCTGCGGGCTGCAGTTTCTCGTGCAGCGACGTTGGCGACAGTCAACGTGAGAGACGCGAACGAGAGCACTGTTATCGTTAAGCAGAGGCGCAACGAGCGCCCCCTGGAGGCCAGTTCTGACATCTCGAGGCATCCGCCGCGTCGCTGCCATGCACGTGACTCGTCGCCACGGCGTGCGATTAAGCCGTCCCCTGGCGGCAGCGCCTGACGTCACTGACACGTCACACGCCCCCTCCTTGTACGCGTCTCCCGGTTAAACGAACGCAGGCACATATTTATGAGAGGTTGTGTAGGCGGGGGGGGAGTGGGAGGTGGAGAGGTGCATGAGGGAAAGGGTATAATTATAAGATCATGAAGGAGAAATGCATGATCGCAAATACATCCGCCCTCAGCCTTCCCCGTTCAGTTATAACCTCCTCAGCCTCCCCGATTCAGTTATAACCTCCTCTCCTCCCCTTCCCGTGTCAGTTATAACCTCCTCCTACCTTCCCCGTTCAGTTTAACGCCTCCTCACCCTTACCCGTTCAGTTATAACCTCCTCCTCAACCCTTCCCCGTTCAGTTATAACCTTCCTCCCTCACTCTTCCCGTTCAGTTATAACTGCTCCTCCTTTCACCGTTTCCGCTTCAGGATAACTCCTCCTTTAACAGACCTTCCCCCTGTCAGTTATAACCTCCTCCTCACCCTTCCCCGTTCAGTTATAACCTCCTCCCTTACCTTCCCGTTCAGTTATAACCTCCCTCCGCTCACCCTTCCCGTTCAGTTATAACTCCTCCCCACTCTTCCGTTCAGTGATAACCTCCTCCTTCCCCTTTCCCCGTTCAGTTATAACCTCCTCCTTAACCCTTCCCCGTTCAGTTATAACCTCCTCTCTTCAACCCTTCCCGCTTGCAGTTATAACTCTCCTCCCTTACCCTTCCCCGTTCAGTTATAACCTCCTCTCCTCACCCTGTCCCCGTTTAGTTATAACCTCCTCGCTCACCCTTCCCGTTCAGTTAAACCCCCTCCCTCACCCTGCCCCGTTCAGTTATAACCTCCTCCTCACTCTTCCCCCGTTCGTTATAACTCCTCCTTCGACCTTCGTCCCGTTTCAGTTATATCCTCCTCCCTTACCTTCCCCGTTCGTATAACCCCTCCTCACCCTCTTCCCCGTTCCAGTTATAACCTCTCCTCTGTACCTCTTCCCCGTTTCAAGCTTTTAACCTCTCTCCTCCACCCTTCCCGTTCAGTTAAACCTCCTCCCTCACCCTTCCCCGTTCCAATTATAACCTCCTCCCTCACCTCTTCCCCGTTCTGTTATAAACCTCCTCCCTGACCTTCCCGTTCAGTTTATAACCTCCTCCTCACTCTTCCTTCCAGTTATAACCTTCTCTCCTCACCCTTCCCCGTCAGCTTATAAACTCCTCCCTCACCTTCCCCGTCAGTTATAACCTCCTCCCTACCCTTCCCCCGTTCCGTATAACCTTCTCCCTCCCTTCCCCGTTCAGTTATAAACCCTCCCATCACCCTTCCGCGTTCAGATATCAACCTCCTCCGCTCCAGCCCTTCCCCGTTCAAGTTATACACCTCCTCCTCACCTTCCCGTTCGTATATAAACCTCTCCCTGACCGCTTCCCGCTTTCCGTTATAACCGTCGCTCCCTCACCCTTCCGCGTTCAGTTATAAAACCTTTCTCCTCCCTTACCCTTCCCGCGTTCAGTTAAAACTCCTCCCTCGACCCTTCCCCCCGTTCAGTTATTAACCTCCCTCCCTAACCCTTCCCTTCATGTATACTTAAACTCCTCCCCACCCTTCCCCGTTCAGGTTAAAACCTCCTCCCTTACCCTTGCCCGTTCAGTTATGAACCTCTCACCGTGACCCTTCCCCGTGCAGTTATAAAACTCTCCCTCACCCTCCCCGTCAGATATAACCTCTCCCTCCACCCGTCCCGCTTCAGTTAAACCTCCTCCCCACCATTCCCCGTTCTGTTATACACCTCCTCCCTGACCTTCCCCGCTTCGCAGTTTTATATACCTCCTCCTCACTCTTCCCAGGTTCAGCTTATAACCTCCTCCTTATACCCTTCGCCCGTCAGTTATAACCTCCCCTCACCTTCCGCCGTTCAGTTATAACCTCCTCCCCTACCCTTCCCCGCTTCAGGTTATAACCTCCTCCCTCACTCTTCCCGCGTCAGTTATAACCTCCTCCCTCACCCTTCCCCGTTCAGTTTATAACCGTCCTCCTCACTCTTCCCCGTTCAGTTAATAACCTCCTCCTCACCCTCCCGTTCAGTATAACCTCCGTCCTCACTCTTCCGTTCAGTTTAACCTCCTCCCTCACTCTTCCCCGTTAGTTTAACCTCCACCCTCACCCTTCCCCCGTTTCGTTATAACCGGTCCACCTCACCCTCCCGTTTCAGTTATAAACCTCTCTCCTCACCCTTCCCCGCTTCAGTTATAAACTCCTCCTCACCCTTCCCGTTCAGATATAACCTCCTCCCTCACCCTCCCCGTTCAAGTTTATAAACCTCCTCCTTACCCTTCCCCGTTCAGTATAAACCTCCTCCCTCACCTTCCCGCGTCAGTTATAACCCCTCCTTTACCCTTCCCGTTCAGTTATAACCTCTCCCTCACTCTTCCCGTTCAGTTATAACCTCCTCCCTCACCCTTCCCCGTTCAGTTATCAACCTTCTCCCCTGACCCTTCCCTCTCGATTAATAACCTCCTCCCTCACTCTTCCCGTTCAGTTATACCCTCCACCCTCACCCTTCCTCGTTGCAGTTATAACCTCCTCCCTCACCCTTCCCGTATCAGATTTACCTCACCCTCACCCTTCCTCGTTCAGTTAAACCTCCTCTCTCACCTTCTCCGTTCAGTGATAAACTCCTCCCTCACCCTTCCCCGTTCAGTTTATACCTCCTCCCTCACTCTTCCATGTCAGTTGATAACTCCCTCCCTTACCCTTCCCGTTCAGGTTATAACCTCCCTCCCTCCTTGTCCCGCGTTCAGTTATACCTCCCTCCCTCACCCTTCCTGTTCCAGTTATAACTTCCTCCCTCATTGTTCCCCGTTCAGTTATAACCTCCTGCCTCACCCTTCCCCTTCAGTTATAAACCTCCTCCTTCACTCTTCCCCGTCAGTTAGTAACCTCCTCCCCACATTATCCCCGTGTCCGTTATAACCTCTCCCTTCACCCTTCCTCGCTTCAGTTATAACTCCTCCTCTACCCTTCCGTTCAGTTAAACCTTCCTCCCTCCCTCTGTCCACGTTCAGTTATAACTTTCCTCCCCACCCTTCCCCGTTCAGTTAAAACTCCTCCCTCACCTTCCCGCGTTCAGTTATAACCTCCTCCCTTCACTCTTCCGCGTTCAGTTATAAACTCCAAACCTCCTCCCTACCCTTCCCCGTTTCAGATATAACCTCCTCCCTCACCCTTCATCGTCCAGCTAACCTTCTCCCTCTCTCTCTCTCTCCTTTACTCATCCGACCGCCTCTATCCTTGCTGCGGGGGCAGCCAGCCTGCTGCCTTATTGCTTATCGTGTCAGCCTGGCTGCAGTCCCCTCTAGACGAGACAGAGGTCGTTGCTTGACGCTGATGCAATCATCTACACTAATTACTTGTCGTGTCCCTCTTACAACCAGATTATATGCCTATGCAGAGTTGGGAGGGGGGGTTAGAGAAGCGTGGTGAGTGATAGAGAGGAGAGGGAGTGAGAGGTGGAGATGCAGAGATAGATATGTTGGAAAGCAGAGCCAGGGAGGGAGAGAGAGAGAGAGAGAGAGAGAGAGAGAGAGAGAGAGAGAGATAGTGAGAGAGAGAATGAAAGAGATAGTAGGAGATTAAGAGAAAGCTCTTGAATGAGAAAGAGGATGATAGACAAAAGAGGGAAAACTGAGTCGGCACGTTATTCCACACCATTAGCACCCGTCTCCCGTCACAATATACATGGCTTATATACACATACATATATATGTATATATATATATATATATAGACATATAGAGACACGGAGATATGCAGGCACAGAACTACGGGAAGGATTAGAGCAGCAGAAACATTAGGGAATTGAGACGCAGAGGGTAGGAGAGAGCGCGAGATAAGAAGATAGAGAGAAGGGAAGGTGATAACACAAGAGGAAAAGAGACAGATATAGAAAGAAACGCGCGCGAGAAAGAGAGATAGAGAGAGAAAGCGACAGAGATAGAGAGGGGTAGAGAGCGCGAGATACACACAGAGAGAGAGAGAGAGCGAGAGAGAGAGAGAGAGAGAGAGAGAGGGAGAGAGAGAGAGGGGTAGAGAGAGAGAGATAAACACAGAGAGAGAGAGAGAGAGAGAGAGAGAGAGAGAGAGAGAGA
>NW_014578850.1:23612-27540 GCF_000485595.1 Priapulus caudatus
GTCCATCCATCCATCCATCCGTCCGTCCGTCCATCCATCCATCCATCCATCCATCCATCTATCCATCCATCTGTAGGTAGGGTATGTGTGGCTGTGCACGTGTACGAGTAGGGATGCACATAATGCAGGGATACTCGTCTCTATACTATAAAAGCTGTCGACGCACGGAGATAGTTGCGAAGATTATCTCTCGCGGCACACAACAGGCGGCGCCACTGCCGCCTTCAGCGCAGACGCGTCAAACACGGAGCCCGACAAAGATGAGAGGTGCCGCGAGCCTTTGAGCGAAGCCGCGGTAGGTCGCACCGCCCGGATGGGGGCCGTCCGTAATCACGATGCGTGGATCGGTGCGTCGCACGTGCTGCTGTCAGTCATTCGTAAGCCACGCCTTCTTCGTTTTTCAACGCGGCCATCGCTTGCGAGGGATGAGAGCTGTGGTGAGGAAGGGATGCGGACGGGAAGAAGGGTAGCGGCACACAGTTACGCGGACGCACGCATGCGATGCTGGATAATCAGTGCGAATACAGGTGTACGCTGTGGCCTTAACAGGTACGATGCACGCGAGAGCGAGAAAAGAGAAAGAAAGAAAGAGAGAGAGAGAGAGAGAGAGAGATTGAGAGAGAGAGAGAAAGAGAGAAGTTCGAAGAGGAGTGGATAGAGGGGGCGGTTAGGGGCAGGGGTCTGTCAGGAGAGGGAAAGGAGGGTTGGTGGGGAAGATAGCCCGAAGCGAAGAACAAGGAGTGAAGGAAGGGAATAAGGCGAGGGACGAATGAGGATAGATGGGATGAGAGGATGTGGTGCGGAAGGATGCGGACGGGAAACAAGGGTAGGGGCAAGCTATGAGGAAAGAAATGTGGGAGTTGTTGAACTGGGTATAGTGTTTTGCGTGTTGGTGTCTGTATCGTGTCTGTCTCTCGTCTCTTGCTCTCTCTCTGCTCTTCTCATCTCGTCTGCGTCTCTACTCTCTCTCTTTCTTCTGCTGTGTGTGTGCGTGAGCGTGCGGCGTAGCGTGGCGTCGCGCGTGCGTGCGGTGCGTGCCGTGCCGTTGCGTGCGTGCGTGCGTGCGTGCGTGCGTGCGTGCGTTGTGTGTGTAAGAGGGGGGAATGTTTAACCTTGACGTTATTCCACAATAAACGTACATGAGCGTGGACCCTGCGTTGATACCCGTCCGCCGCGAAATTTTTTTTCGCGGACAGAGTTCCGACCCCAGCCATCAGGCGCACATCCATTCACTCGACATACGGCTGACGAAGCAAATGTAAAAATTGTATACCAACCTAACCCTAACCTAACCGTAACCTAACCGCTAACCCTAACCCTAACACTAACAACAATACAAACCGTCTGTCTTATATACCGCAGCCATATATTACAAAACACTAATCTGAGGGGGTCCGAATCTCGTGGGAAAAAAATTTGCGCGGTCCCGCCCGAAGGCCACGGTCCAATATTGCACCATTGAGCCAACACCCATCCGGCCACCTGCCGCACACTTACGTCAGCATGTGACGCTTACCGCACAATTACTGTTAGATTATGGTAGTCGTTATTATAGCTATCGTCATCATCGTCGTCGTAGTCGTTACTGTCGTTATCCTTGTTGCCGTAGTCGATGCCGCTGTCGCCGTCATCAATCCTGCTGTCGTCGCCAGTCAATCATCCTTGCTGTCGTTGCGCCGTCATCATCCTTGCTGTCGTCGCCGTCATCATCCTTGCTGTCGTCGCCGATCATCATCCTTGCTGGTCGAGTCTTCTGCTGCGTCGCAGTATCACTTGCTGTCCGTCGCGTCATCATCCTTGCTGTCGATCGTCATCATCCTTGCCTGTCGTGTCATCATTGCCATTGTATGAGCTATTCGCAGCGGCGTCATCATCCTTGCTGTCGTCGTCATCATCATTGCTGTCGTCGTCATCATCATTGCTGTCGTCGTCATCCTTGCTTGTCTCATCTCATCCTGCTTGTCGCGTCTCATCCGTCATGATGCATGTCGTCGTCATCACAGCTTGCCTGTCGTCGTCATCATCCTTGCTGTCGTCGTCATCATCCTTGCTGTCGTCATCATCCTTGCTGTCGTCGTCATCATCCTTGCTGTCGTCGTCGTCATTGTCGTTTTCGTTGTTATTGTTGTTGTCGTCGTTTTCGTTGTCGTTGTCGTCGTCGTCGTCAATGTCGTTTCATCTTTTATTGTGCAGTCGTCTATAGTCATCGTCCATCGTGCGTTGTCGTCGTCATCGTCGTCGTCAATCGCCATACGTCATGCGTACATCGTCGGTGTCTCGTCATCCGTCGTCGTCGTATGTGTCGTCGTTCGTCATTGTCGATAGGGGGGGGGGGGGGGGGGGGACGTCGTCGTCGTCGTCGTCATCGTCGTCGTCATTGTCGATGTCGGTCGTTGTCGTCGTCGTCGTCGTCGTCCCGCTGAAGTCAAGTCATTAGTAGGAACTAGTTAGCTAATTTGTGTGACGGTGACTCCCCGTCTTGCCTTAGACGCCTCGTTACCTGCCTGATCTTGGAGACTGATTGCAAAAATTACCACCGTAAAGATTCTGCAATATCGTACCCTGTTCCGCCTCGGGCACGCGCGTGGGCGGCGCAGCCGAGCCGCTAGCGTCTAACGCAACGCAGGGTTGCTGCCCACGCGAGAGAGATATTCACTGTGTCTTCTGGTCGACGTTCGCGTGATCTTGCGAGATATACTGAAAGCCCATCCAAAAAGCTAACAAGCGCCGCCTAACGTTTTTCTTTATTTTTTTGTCGTCCGATTTAAGGACACTGAGTGCGAATTGGAAAATAGTTTGTGATTCTTTGTGGTCGTGCGGGACCGTCTGTTGCTAGACCGCACTGTCGTATCGGCTGTTTGGCAGACGGATATAGCTTGACACATTATCAACGCGTATTTATACTTTGTATGGTGGCACAGTAACGCCATAGCGATTTTCCGGTGTTTAAAGCGATCATTGCGAGTTGTTTTCAGCGTTTTTTAGTGTTTATTCTCACTCTCATGATGCCTACCGTTGTTGCTTGAGTAACAGTAATTGTTTTGAAATAACAATAAAATGTCTTAGAACCGCATAGACATGCATTAGCATGCAAAGACAAAATCATTGCGCACGATTTACAATTTTGCGATTCTTTGTGTGATTTTCGCTGTCATGTCTCGCAACTTTCTCGCGGAGTAGCCGCGAGACATCAACAAGGTACAAGTAATGCAAAATCGCACGCGGAGATATTTTTTGTGCAGATGTAACGACAGAAGGTGCATATAGTACGTAACACAACAAGAGTGTAAGTTGTAACTTCATAAATATTAGTCTTCAAAAGTCCTGAGGACTATAACGAAGACGGAGAGAGAAGTGGATCAAATCCTCGTTGCGTACCGCCAGCGAGAATACTTATCACAACGAAAATAGTATGTTCGCAGATGTTTGAAGACGCCATTTGTGATTTTTGAAGTCCTGACTCGAAAAAATGTATTGCTGGTATGATGTGGTCAAATCAATTTTTCTATGCTATAACTGCATAAAATATTGGTGTTTTGAATGTTGTGTAATCAGTGATATTTTCGCTGTCAGGTGAGACTATATTCAGCTATATTTAGTTTTTCTGAGCAAAATTCTCGCAATGATACGTTAACAGCAGGTTTTTTTTTATTCTTATTTATTTATTTTTAATTTATAAAAAAAAATATAAAAAATAAATGATTTTTAAAAAACCACCCCGCTGCACTGATCCAGCAACGCCATAGCACCATAGCCATACAGAAAATGTCCGTCTAAATATAAGTGAGCTGGTGTGCGCGCATTTGACGCGTGTGACGTCGCATGTATATTTTGTGATGGCCGCACGCAGATGCAAAACCACGTAAAGGTACACGACAGCAATATGCGATTATGTATATGTATATATATATATATATATATATATATA
>NW_014578850.1:28444-28948 GCF_000485595.1 Priapulus caudatus
TCTCTCCCTCCCCTCCTCTCTCTCTCCCCTTCCTCTCATTCTCTTCCCTCCCTCCTCTCTCTCTCTCTCTCTTTCTCTCTCTCCCCCTCTCTCTTCCCTCGCAGTGTCTCTTAACCCCCTCTTTACCCCGCATGACCGTGTGCTCGTAATCTCGCTCAGGCGATGAGAGTCGACAACACGGTTGACTCCCATCACGTGATGACTGGTCGGCGCTCAGCATTGTGCGGCCGTTCTACGTCGTCGCCGACAGACAAAAGACCCGCCAGCCTCTCCTCTCCTCTCTGTCTCGCGCGCGCTCTCTCTCTCTCGCTCTCTCGTTCTCTCTCTCTCTCTTTCTCCCGTTCTCTCTCGCGCGCGCTCTCTCTTTCTCGGTCTCTCTCTTTCTATATTTCTCTCTCCATATCTATTTCTTTTACTCTCTCTCTCTTTCTCTTTCTCTTTCTCTCTCTCTCTCTCTCTCTCTCTTTCTCTTTCTCTTTCTCTCTCTCTCTCTCTCTCTCTCTT
>NW_014578850.1:28958-29533 GCF_000485595.1 Priapulus caudatus
CCATTTGTCTCTTTTTCCCTCTCTCTCTTTCTCTCTTCTCTCTTCTCTCTCTCTCTCTCTCTCTCTCTCTCTCTCTCTCTCTCTCTATGTCTCTCGCTCTACGCGCGTGTCGAGTGGTTCAGTGATGAAGCCAGCAGCAAAGAATAGGTGCCGGGTGGCGCACACCGCTGCCTCCCTTTGTTCTGACATTACAAAACCCTCGTAGCACCCCGCTGCTCTCTAATGCCGCTGCCGACAACGATGACGCTGACGATAGTGACGCTGCTGACGGCGACGGTGACGATGCGTGCCTAGCACGCGCGTGACCATCAGGTGTGTGGGTGGGGGAGGGGAGAGGGAGGGGGAGAGGAAGGGGAGGGGGTGGGGGAGAGGTGCTGCGTGCGCGTGAGAGGGTGGGCTTATAATTGTATGAGAGGGCGAGGAGGAATAGGGGATGAGTGAGAGATGGTAAGAGGCGAGAGAAAGGCGGTCAGGAGGGAAATAATGAGGGCGAGAGAGAGAGAGAGAGAGAGAGAGAGAGAGAGAGCGAGAGAGAGAGAGAGAGAGAGAGAGAGAGAGAGCGAGCGCACAAGAGA
>NW_014578850.1:30274-33795 GCF_000485595.1 Priapulus caudatus
CTCTCTCTCTACTCTCTACTCCTCCTACCTCTCTCTCTCTCTCTCTCTCTCTCTCTCTCTCTCTCTCTCTCTCTCTCTCTCTCTCTCTCTCTCTCTCTCTCTCTCTCTCTCTTCTTCTTCTCTCTCTCTCTCTCTCTTTCTCTCTCTCTCTCTCTCTCTCCTGCTGGCCCTACACGCCCGGGCCGTACGCATCATCATCATCAGCAGCAGCAGCAGCAGCATCGGCAGCAGCAGCGGCGGCAGTAGTAGCAGCATTCGCAGCAGCAGCAGCAGCATCCGCAGCAGCAGCTGTAGCAGCAACAGCAGCAGCAGCAGCACGGTTTACGACCGACGCACGCACCTGTTTTACGACATCGGCATGTTTGCGACATCGCCGGATTTACGACCGGTGACGGCCGCTGCTGCTACCGCGAATTATTTACGCCTTATTCGACATGATTCGGAGATTTCTAGGAGGAGACAGGATTTGGAGACAGGATCTGTTGGCAGGGCGGAACACGGAGCTGTTGCTTACACAACTGTCCGTTGGTGAGGTGGTGGTGGTGGTGGGGCGGGGTCGCGTGTTGCACGCCTGCCACGATAACAACAGGTAGGTACATAGAAACGCAAATATCAGGTAAATACAAACACGCACGTGTACGCGGGGTTGCATGGAGTCAGGAATCGCGAGATATCAGCGCGAATGTCTAAATACCTACTCATCGCTCAGCAATGCTTCTACATATCACCCCCACCCCCCGGCGCGCAACACAGCACACACACACCACGACAGGCGCACGCAAACACACACGCACACACCCACGCACAGACACACGAAGCACGAGCGCACAGCGCACAGCGCACATCACACTACAAACTACACAAACACACCCCACACACACACCACACACGCACTGACCAACACGCTCAGCGCACGGCGCAAACACACACACACACACTACCAATCACACTACACGCTGCTGCGCGCACACACGCTCGGTCGCTCGCTCACTCACTCACTCACGCATTCACTCTGTAACCGCACTCACTCACTCACTCACTCACTCAATCAATCAATCAATCAATCAATAAATCACTCACGCACGCACTCACTCACTCACTCACTCACTCAATCACGCACTCACTCACGCACTCACGCACTCACCCACTCACTCACTCACGCACTCGCGCACTCATTCACTCACTCACTCACTCAGCCCCACCCACGACGAGCTCACTCATAACCCCAATCAGCATTCGGGAGTTCCCTTGACATTGCCTATATATTAGCATCCGAAGCCCTCGAGACTTCGGCCACACGCGGACACGTACGCGCCTGATAGCGTTGCTTGACAATGATTAGTTGATTCCGTGGAGATAAGGCGACGATGTAATTGATCGCATTAAATATCGCATTACACGTCGAATTTCTCGCTCATACTCGCGCTGAGTGACTGAGGGCCAGGACAGGAAACCCTATATAGGAATAGCACGTGTGCGCCGGATACGCGAATGCGTGCACATTTGCTAGCTTACAAGTGGCATGCGCGCGTCCGTGCAAATATACTAAAGTGCAGCGATATAGACAAGAGCGAAAAGGTGCGCGCGCGCGCGCGCGTGTGTGTGTGTGTGTGTGTGTGTGTGTGTGTGTGTGACTGTGGTGTGTTGTGTGTGTGTGGTGTTGTGTGTGTGTGTGTGTGTGTGTGCGTGTGTGTGTGCGTGTACGTGTATCTGTACGTACGTATGTCTATGTAAACATATAGGAATATCGTAGCATAACTAGTACACTAGGTTTGTTTGTTGCTTACCTCCGTCTTCGGCTGCTGCTGCTGCTGTTGAGAAGCACGTAGTCGCGGCTAGGCAGACGATAACAGCGACTGCTAATCCAAGCCGCCCCATCGCTGTGTGTCCAAGCAGCGCGGTGCAGGACATACTACTACTGCTGCTGCTGCTGCTGCTGCTGGTGGTGGTGGTGGTGCTACTGCTGCTGCTGCTGCTGCTGCAACCACTCCTGGTGGTGATGTTCCTGTTGATGCTGCTACTGCTGATGATGTTGTTGCTGGTGATGATGATGCTGTCGTCGCCGCTGATGCTGCTGCTTCTGCTGCTGCGGCGCACGATCTCTCTCTCTCGTGTGCTCTCTGTCTCTGTCTTTGCCTCAGTCTACCTTTTTTCTCTCTCTCTCTCTCTCGTTCTCTCTCTGCTCTGTCTCTGCCTCGCGATCTCTCTTTCTCTGCTCTGTCTGTGCGTGTGTGTGTGTGTCTGCGCCTGATGTCGTCAGACGCTACCCAACACTACCGTGTGCAGGTGCGCGCGCGCGCGTACGTATGTGCGTGTACGTGTGTGCGTGTTTCTCCGTGCGCTCGCGCTTACGGGCGTGCGTGCGTGCGTCCGTGTGTGTGTGTGCGCGCGCGAGGTGATGTATTCACTTCGGTGTCGGAGCGACGTCTGACGTCGGCACGATCGGCGGGCTGGCAGACGAACATGCGTGCTCGCATCGCAGCGACGTTATGAAGACCCCGCGGCACTGATGACGTCACCACGTCACGTGATCGCCTCTTCGCGCTTCCGGTCGGTGACAGCTTGTAAATTATCCCGCACTACTATTATATCAACTAATGAGCAGGATCCTCAGGAATTCATTGGTAATATTTGCGACGTAATATAATCACGGATTTACGCAAACATGTCATGCTGTCTGATCAATTGACTATTGATCGATTATTCTCGCGACACAAGCCGGTCACGTGACAGCGTCCGGCGAACAAACGAGGCAGCAGAAGTTCATTACACGTAAACGCGCTTTTAATTGTTATTAATTATTAATTTAGATTCCCACGCGCTTGCATGATAATGAGAGATGAGAGAGTTACGGCGTCATTAGCTGGATATGCCCAGAGCCACACGTCCAGCTTCCCCCTTCAGCGCCCCTCCCTCTTACCCCGTCTTCACCCTCTCCCCCGCTCGCCCCACCCACACACACGTCCAGTTTCCTCCTTAAGCGTCCACCCACGCTCCCCCCTTCACCCTCTCCCCTGCTCGCTCCACACACACGTCCAGTTTCCTCCTTAAGCGTCTACCCACGCTCCCTCCTTCACCCTCGCCCCTGCTCGCTCCGTGCCCTCACACTCACTAGGGACACCGCTACTACACACGTTAGCGCATCGCCGGCCTGATGACGACGTATTTCCTGGACTTCCGAAGCTCTGCTTCGAATATTCGCTCTCACATCAATATGCAGATGATAAATATAAGGTTTCACCTCCTATGGGTATACATAGGCCTATATATATATACATATATATATATATGTATACGTATATATATATATATGCACCTGAAGATATTGAGAGATTCCATAACTATGAAAGCGCTTGTCTAAAACTAAATGTCGGATTATTCTTTTTCTTTATTCTATGTTAGAACTGAATATCGTGCAACCTAGGATCATTTCTACTATATAGGTATATATATATATATATCTATATATATATATATATATGTACTTATGTATATATATATATATATATATATATATATAT
>NW_014578850.1:35335-35821 GCF_000485595.1 Priapulus caudatus
GAGTAGCGGTGGTCGAATAGGAGAGGTAAGGGGCAGCGGTGGTTGGATAGGAGAGGTAGGGAGTAGCGGTGGTTGGATAGGAGAGGTAGGGAGTAGCGGTGGTTGGATAGGAGAGGTAGGGGGTAGCGGTGGTTGGATAGGAGAGGTAGGGAGTAGCGGTGGTTGGATAGGAGAGGTAGGGGGTAGCGGTGGTTGGATAGGAGAGGTAGGGGGCAGCGGTGGTTGGATAGGAGAGGTAGGGGGTAGCGGTGGTTGGATAGGAGAGGTAGGGAGTAGCGGTGGTTGGATAGGAGAGGTAGGGGGTAGCGGTAGTCGAATAGGAGAGGTAGGGAGTAGCGGTGGTCGGATAGGAGAGGTAGGGGGTAGCGGTGGTTGGATAGGAGAGGTAGGGAGTAGCGGTGGTTGGATAGGAGAGGTAGGGGGTAGCGGTGGTTGGATAGGAGAGGTAGGGGGTAGCGGTGGTTGGATAGGAGAGGTAAGGAGTAG
>NW_014578850.1:36785-37062 GCF_000485595.1 Priapulus caudatus
GGTAGGGAGTAGCGGTGGTCGGATAGGAGAGGTAGGTGGTAGCGGTGGTTGGATAGGAGAGGTAAGGGGTAGCGGTGGTTGGATAGGAGAGGTAGGGGGTAGCGGTGGTTGGATAGGAGAGGTAAGGGGTAGCGGTGGTTGGATAGGAGAGGTAGGGTGGTAGCGGTGGTTGGATAGGAGAGGTAGGGGTAGCGGTGGTTGGATAGGAGAGGTAGGGGTAGCGGTGGTTGGATAGGAGAGGTGGGAGTAGCGGTGGTTGGATAGGAGAGGTAGGAGT
>NW_014578850.1:40137-43000 GCF_000485595.1 Priapulus caudatus
TCAGTGACGTAGTCAAGGTAGCCGGTAGTACGTCAGTGACGTAGTCAAGGTAGCCGGTAGTACGTCAGTGACGTAGGTCATAGGTGACCGGTCTACTGTTTGTGTGTGTGTGAAACGGGATACGACTACATGCTGGCTACAAGGTGGTAAAAGTTTCGAGCGGCGGCTGAACCTTGAATCGGTTCTGTAGTTTAGCATGAATAACATATAAATCACGCATGCGCCGGAACTCTAGGAAGTATTTATAATTACGTTTTTATTATGTTATCAATTATTTAAAAAAAAACTGTTGTACAACACCTATATCAGCTCGCGACATCTCGCGAGACTCGGTGAACGCGCTCGCGGGAATTGTCGGGCGCGGATGGCGCCATCTTTTGGTCGACTAACGAACGAGGTTAATGAGGTGTGCGTGGTTTGCGGCGCTCTGCTGCCAAACCTGATAGATAACCGATAATAAGTGTGTCACGTGATACGACGAGTAGCTATCGCTGTTACGTCCTATATATATATTAGTGCGTGCGTGCGTGCGTGCGTGCGTGCGGCGCGGGTGTAGTTGATTCGTTGGTCGCTAGGGATGAGCTCTAAATGAGGGAGACGTCACATGTACGCCACTAGAATTGGAGTGCGCAGAGGGCGGAATCGAAACAAAAATGAGCGCTATAATGTAAAACGTCACTCTGTCGCGTGTCGCATGTTACAGCAGTGGAATATCGCGGTGACAGAGTTGGCAAACAAAGTGTCGTGTCGTGGAGTCATGAATTGACGGCAGAAAGACAGAGAACATTCACCCAGATAAAAAAAAACCTTCCCACTCCTCCCCGGGATAAAACTCTCTCCCCTCAAACCCTGACCCTCCTCCCAGGGATAAAACCCTCTCTACCCCTCCCCGGGATAAAACCCTCTCCCCTCCTCCCCGGGATAAAACCCTCTCCCTTCCTCCCAGGGATAGATACCTCTCGCCTCCTTCCTGGGATAAAACCCGGTCCCTTCCTCCCCGGGATAAAAACCCTCTCCCCTCCTCCCAGGGATAGATCCCTCTCGCCTCCTCCCTGGAATAACTCCCGGTCCCTTCCTACCCGGGATAAAAACCCTCTCCCCTCTTCCCAGTAAGAAAACCTTCTCCCCTCCTCCCTGGAATAAAACCCTGTCCCCTCCTCCCCGGGATAGATCCTTCTCCCCTCCTTCCTGAAATAAAACCCTGTCCTCTCCTCCCCGAGATAAAAACCCTCTTCCCTCCTCCCAGGGAGAAAACCATCTCCCCTCCTCCCTGGAATAAAACCCTCTCCCTCCCTCCCGGGATAAAAAAAACCATCCCCCTCCTCTCAGGGATAGAATCCTCTCCCCTCCTCCCAGGGAGAAAACCCTGTCCCTTCCTCCCCGGGATAAAAACCCTCTCCCCTCCTCACTGGGATAGATCCCTCTCCCCTCCTACCAGGGAGAAAACCATCTCCCTCCTCCCTGGAATAAAACCCTCTCCCCTCCTCCCTGGAATAAAACCCTGTCCTATCCTCCCAGGGATAAATCCTTCTCCCTTCCTCCCTGGAATGAAACCCTGTCCCCTCCTCCCAGGGATAGAACCCTCTCCCCTCCTCCCAGGGAGAAACCCCTCTCCCCTCCTCCCTGGAATAAAACCCTGTCCCATCCTCCCTGGAATAAAACCCTGTCCCCTCCTCCCCGGGATAAAAACCCTCTCCCCTCCTCCCAGGGATAGAACCCTTTCCCCTCCTTCCCGGGATAACAGGCAGGCAGGCAGACATACAGACAGGCAGACATACAGGCAGGCAGACAGGTAGGCAGGCAGACATACAGGCAGGCAGACAGGTAGGCAGGCAGTCAGGCAGGCAGGTAGACAGAGCGTATGTAATCTACATGTCATCGTAGCGTTGCGGAATGCTCGCTCTCACGCCTGACAGGTAAAACGACAGCTGGGAGGGATGCGTGCATGCGTGTGCGTGTGTGCGTGCGTGCGCGCGCGCGTGCGTGCGTGCGTGTAGAGTCATCCTGACCTCCGTGTGACATTCTGTCGGTTCGCGTGAACGCAGGCGAGGTGCTATTGCCTGCGGCCACGTTACACATACATCTGCACTGCGCGAACCATTGCTGCGGACTTTATTGAGTTTAAAATATTATCGAATGATCGCAACGAAAGTCAGGCGTTATCTTCGCGACCACGTGATTAGCGGCGTGACGTCACTATACTGGAACGTGACGTCAGCATACTGGACCGTGACGTCAGCAGGTCAGGTCAGCATGGAGCGCAGACGTTCAGGTTAGGAGTACTACGGTCATCCGAGCCTTCACTAGAGTGCACTAATTTGCATTATGCACTCAAGCTGCATGCCAGATAGACATCTAGAAAGCATGAAAAATAAGTTCGGTTTGGTCGTGAAATTTCGCTATTCCATCTAGTGATGTAGTCAAAGTAGCCGGTAGTACGTCAGTGACGTAGTCAAGGTAGCCGGTAGTACGTCAGTGACGTAGTCAAGGTAGCCGGTAGTACGTCAGTGACGTAGTCAAGGTAGCCGGTAGTACGTCAGTGACGTAGTCAAGGTAGCCGNCGCAAACACACGCACATAAACACACACACGCATGCACGCGCACACACACGCACGCACACACACTCACGCGCACGCACGCACTCACACTCACGCGCACGCACGCACACACACTCACGCGCACGCACTCATGCGCACGCACGCACACACACACACCCGCACCCGCTCATATCATGCATACCCACCGTTCCGTAACAAATCACAAATATCCGCATGGAATTAATCTCCACGAACATACATATCTCTCTCTCTCTCCCTCTCTATCTCTCTCTCTCTCTATCTCTCTCTCTCTCTCTCTCTCTCTC
>NW_014578850.1:43925-53284 GCF_000485595.1 Priapulus caudatus
TATATATATATATATATATATTATACGCGTGCGTATATAATTATCTCTATCATTACGTTTCTTTCTGTGGGTGTCGTTGGGTCGCAGGCGTGGCCACAACCGTCTCTTCCCGCTTCGCGCACGCCAGCCGGTGATGATTACGTGCCATACCCCCGGTGACCGGTCGCCGGGCGGGCGTGACGCGCCACGCGACGCGTGAAAATTAATCAGTTGTCCGCGCGATGGCGCATGCGTAGACTAGACATGACGAGGCCGTCGTGGGCGCGGTCAGGGCGGTCGGGTTGGGGGTTAGGCATGAACTTACGGGGTGGGTGGGGGTTGAGCATCAATTTACGGGGTGGGTGGGGGTTGAGCATCAATTTACGGGGTGGGTGGGGGTTGAGCATCAATTTACGGGGTGGGTGGGTACGGGGGATGAGCATGAACTTACGGGAGTGGGTGGGGGTTGAGCATAAACTTACGGGGGTGGGTGGGAGTTGAGCATGAACTTACGGGGGTGGGTGTGGGTTGAGCGTGAGCGTACGGGGTGGGTGGGGGTTGAGAATGAACTTACGGGCGTGGGTGGAGGTTGATTATGAACTTACGTTGGTGGGTGGGGGTTGAACATGAACTTACGGGGGTGGATGAGGGTTGAACACCGTGGAGGTGGACGACACGGTTGAGGTTGTAAAGGAGGGGAGACACCACGGGAGGGAGGGGCGACACCGCGGGAGGGAGGGGAGACACCGCGGGAGGGAGGGGAGACACCGCGGGAGGGAGGGGCGACACCGCGGGAGGGAGGGGAGACACCACGGGAGGGAGGGGCGACACTGCGGGAGGGGGTAGGCGACACGTGTGGCTACACGTAGAGCAACGAGTTACGTACGTTCGTGTATAGTTCCGTATTTGAACACGTGCGTATCGGTAGAAATATAGGCTCGCTGACAAAATCAAACAAATAAACGTAAACTGATTAAATACTAACGTGAAAAATAAATTAAATACGTGAACTGCACGCTGATGATTGCTATAACGCAGCCTGCTAGCCTTTTACATCCAGCCATGGCGTGACAATGTTTCTTTTAGTTAAATAAACAGCGAGAAGCGGGAGGTTCTACCTGACCTTTATTTCTGCATACTCGCTCCGTAATGCGTGAAAATGCTTTATTTGTACAGTGTTTGTAATGTGTAATCTATATTGAGAGTACACATTACCATTGAGCGAATTGAATCCTATACCTCATTTAAATAGATATGCGCGACGGCACACTTGATAAATCAATCATGCTCAAGATTATCTATATTTGCTATCGGTTACACAGTGTGTATTACACCGGGACAAGGACCGAGTATTCTATACTACAATATCTATTTCTCTCTCTCTCGCTCTCTTCCTATATAATAATATATATAATACTAACTATATATATATAAATATATATATATATAAACTATATATTATTATATATAATCATATCATAATGATAGGATAATAAGGCTGTTATATTAATTAGTTTTAACACAGATGAAGAGATCAGAAATTGTCAATCAATCGTCCGAAAATCCATAAATGCAAGCAACACAAGAATAGACTATTGTTACTTGGAATGTTACAGATTGTGTGTGTGTGTGTTGTGTGATGGTCGTGTGCGTGTGCGTGTGCTGTCGGTGGCGTGTGCGTGTGCGTGTGCGTGTGCGTGTTCGTATTGCGAACAACGTGTGCGTCGTGCGTGTGCGGTGCGTGCGAGCGTGCGCGTGCGTGTGCCGTGTGCGTGTGCGTGTGCTGTGTGTGTGTGTGTATGTGTGTGTGTGTGTGTGTGTGTGTGTGGTGTTGTGTTGTGTGAGTGGTGTATGGTGTGTGGTGACGTGTGCTGTGTGTGTGTGTGTGTGTGGTGCTGTGTGTGTGGTGTGTGTGGGGTGTCGTGATGTGAGTGTGGGTGTATATATTATATAATATATGATATATCATATATATAATATATATAGACCCACACTGTAATGTATGTGAAGTGAGTTTGGGTGAACATATATATTAATAGTATATATATATAATATATATAAATATATATATATATTATAATATGTGTAGGTATAACAATGTGGGTGTATATTATTATATAATATAGTATATTTATAGAATATATGACACCCACACTCACACACACACACACACACACACACACGACACACACTCACACACAACCCACACACACACACAAACACACACACACAACACACACTACACAACACACACAATACACAACACACATATATATATGATCAGAATAGATAGACTAAATAAGATTGATAAATAAATACAATAGATAGATCCATAGATAGAATAGATAGATAAATAGATAAATAGGTAAAAGAAGATAGATAGATAGATAGATCGATCGATAATTAATAGAGATAGATTAATAGATAGATAGATAGATAGATTAGATAGATAGGAATAGATAGATAGATAGATATATACGATAGAAGCAATAGGATTATGATAGAAAGATAGATAGATAAGAATAGATAGATAAAATAAATAGATAAATAGATAGTATCGATAGATAGATAGATAGAGAAGATAGATACGATATAAGATAAAATTAGATAGATACGAGTAGATAGATAGATAGAATAGATAGATAGATAGACAGCATAGATGGAAAAGATAGATAGATAGATAGAGTTAGACTAGATGAGTAGATAGAATAGATTAGATAGATAAGATAGATAGATAGAATAGAATAGATAGATAGATAGATACATAAATAGATAAGATACGATAGATAGGCTAGGTAGAAAAGATAGAGTAGGATAAACAGATAGATAGATAGATAGATAGATAGATAGATAAGATAGATAGATAGATAGATAGCATAGATAGATAGATATATAGATAGATAGATAGATAGATAGATAGATAGATAGATAGATAGATAGATAGATAGAACAAAAGATAAATAGATAGATAATAGATACGGTACCCGAAACAGCCATGTGTGATTATATTTTCATAACGTCATCGTTCGTTTTCTGCATGCATTTCTTTTCATTACATGATGAATATTTGCAGTCTACTACACGGAGCACGAGCATGTAAACGAGTGCTCGGGGAATCGCGCTGGCGACACTTGATGGATGTATTTAGGATATTAAGCTAAAAGCATTTGTTTGATAGTCACTTAGGAAATATAAATTGCCATCAACATGTTATTGTTAATAATATATGCAGGCGGTTACGCAGCTATTGGCACGGAAGGGAAAAGAGCGAGGTGTGCGGGGAGAGAGGGACAGCGAGACGGATAATTACATGGCTACAAAAGAGCGAGAGAGAGGCATGTATGTATGTATGTATGTTATGTAATGTATTATTATTGTATCGTAGTATGTATATGTATGTATTAGTTATGTAATGCTATGTAATGTATTATGTATGTATGTATGTATGTATTTATGGTATGCTATGTATGAGTGTAAATGTATGTATGGTAGTGTATGTAATTATGCATTAATGTCATTATATATGTATGTATGTAGCTATGTACGTATGTATTTGTAGTATGTTATGTATGTATTATGTATGTATGTATGTATGTATGCTATGTATCGTATGATAGTATGTATGGCTAGTGATTATAGTATGTATTATGTATGTATGTATGTATATTGTAGTATGTAAAGTATGTACTGTTGTATGTATGTCAATGATAATGTAGTATGTATGTATGTCTGAGTATGTATGTATTTTATGTATGTGAGTGTATGTATTGTAATTATTATGTATGTAGCTTATGTTGTACTGTATGTACTCGTATGTAATGTAGTATGTAGAAATGTATGTATGTCATGTATGGGTATGTATGTAGTATGCTATGTATGTACGGTAGTATTTATGTATGTATGTATGTAATGTATGTAGGTATGTTATGTTTAGTATGTATGTATATGCTAGTGTATGTAGTATGTATGTGAGATGCCTATGTATGTATGTATCGCTATGTAAATGTCTATGTATGTATGTATGTAATGTTATGTATAGGTATGCATGTATGTATGTATTATGTATGATGTATGTATGTATGATGTATGTATGTAGGTATTATGTATGTAGTATGGATTAATGCTATGTAAATGTATGAGTAGTATATGTCATGTATGTAATGTAATGCTATGTATGCTATGTTGTATGTAGTATGTATGTAGTAGTGTAGTACTGTAGTAATGTATGTATGTATGTATGTATTGTCTGTATTAATTGTTGTAGTGTATGTAATGTAGATTATGTAGTAATGTATGTATGTATGTATGTAATGTATGTAAGATGTATGATATGTATTAATGTAGTGTAATGTATTGTATGTATGTATGTATGTTATGTATGTATTGTAATGGTAGTGTATGTATGTATTTATGTATGTATGGAATAGTATGTCATGCATGCAATGCACTGCATGCATGCATGCAATGCATGCATCAGCATGCATGTATGTATGTAAATGATATGTATGTAAGTGTAGTAATGTATGTATGTATTTCTGTATTATGTAATGTATGTATGTATGTATGTATGTATGAATATGTATGTATCTATGTATGTATGGTATGTATGTACTGTATGTATTATGTTATGTATTATGTAATGTATGTATGTAATGTAGTATAGTATGTATGATGTATGTATGTATGTATGTATGTATGTATGTATTAGTATGATTACGTACGTACGTACGTATGTAATATTATGTACAGGCCCGTACCAGGGGGTTCGGGGGGTTCGAACGAACCCCCCCCCGAGCCCCACCCAACAAAAAAATTGTTGTTAAAAATTTGCAAGAATTTCACACCTCATGGTCGCTCCATTTTAGTGTTAATAATTTCCAAAATCTCCGATCGTGCGGGGGGTGAATACAGTGAACACCCACCCCTCCTCACACCCTCCACGACCGACTCGAGTGTGTTTTGTTGAAAATGTTGCAAGAATTTCACCTCAGGGTCGCTCCATTTAGTAGTAATAATTTCAAAATCTCCCATCCCGTGCGCGGAGGGGAACAGTGGAAACACACCCCCCCCCCCACAACCTCCCCCCGCTCGGATCGCTTGCTCCCACTGCGCCTGGCTCGCTCGTCGCCCGAGCAGGCGTGTACAGAGGGGGTCCAGGGAGTCCGGACCACCCCCTTGCTCGCGCAGAAAACGCATGCTGAGGGTTAATTTAAAAAACAATTTCGGGGGAGGCCCCCAGACCCCCCCCCCTCGCGTGTTCGCCAGAACTTTCCGGCTTACGGTTAGACCGCCCCTGGTACAAATCCTGTACACGCCTCTGCCGAGGCAAATTCCAACAATTGAAAAACGAACGCCCCCCCCCACGCAATATATAAGCTGCTACAGGGCTCTGATGTATGTGATTGTAATTCGGAAGGCTCCCGTCAGTTTTGATCCAAATAGCGCCAACATTCAAACAGAAGAGATCGAATAATAACAGGGACAAAAAGGTAAAGATTGCCTGACAAATAGGGAGTCTGCTATTATTTGCCTTGAAATATTTCGGCCGTCGTGAAACGTTGTCTGTAATATTTTCGCCGTCCTGCCAAACGTAGTGCTGCATGTACAAGAGAATTTGTACAAGCCCCAATAATGTAAATAGAAATAAGCCATTGTAATAATAGTTTTCGGATATTGAGATAAAAAAAAAAAAAAATAATTGAATTTCATCAGGAGCTACTTAAAGAAATGCACTTACACTGAACACGTTGGTCCATGCGATAGTCCTTAATTGCGTAGTTATATTAGCGTATAGTAATAGATTGTCATTTGAAGAAGTCGAAGCACTGTGTGCATCACAGGCCACGTATTTAGATTTCCGAGCTTTTTCACAAAGCTGTGCGGGTGCAGCATACAATAAAACATTTGCTGCTGTGTTGTTGTCTGTGTTGTGTGTGTGTGTGTGTGTGTGTGGTTGTGGTGTGTGTTGTGTTGTGCTGTGTGTTTGTGACCTACACATAACAACTAACTGGTAACACATGCATCAACAGTCAATAAGTCCCGCGCTAAAGCGCGGTTCCAGCTAGTATAAATAAAGAAGGCGGGTGTATAGCAGTAGTATAGACTGATCTGTGTTACAAACAACACGTTCTTCCAAACAGCAAATGCAACACGCGAACACAGCACGACGATGCGACGACGTGCTGCCATCTACTGGATAAACTCGTTACGAAAGATACGCTACTAGGAACAAAATCACGCTAAACCCCTCGGACGGACAGTGAATAGCTGACAATGGGAATCCCACCCTTCCCCCTCCATTTCTTCCCGATTTATCACTAGTAACACAGAGAAGTGTTAGTTAGTTCTCCACTTGCGAACATACACATGTTATTGCTCCCTCCCTCCCACATAACTCTTCCTTCCTTCCTCCTGATGCGCGCACTTGATTAGGAATCAGATCGACGAACACTACGGGTTTTATGCGCGTGGCGAGTAGTCTATATTGCTTCTCCTGCGAGAAAGGTTTTCAAGCGATCCATCATAAATCAACGCGATGACAAAGGCGAACGCGCGCTCAGACACGTAAATAACCTCATTTTGTACTCAATTGGAAGCGTAGATAAATGGATGGATGGATGGATGGATGGATGATGAATGGATGGATGGATGGATGGATGGATGGATGGATGGATGATGGATGGATGATGAATGGATGGATGAAGTGAGAAGTGGATGGATGGATGGATGGAATGGATGATGGATGGAACTGATGATGGATGGATGGATGATGGATGATGGATGATGATCGATGGAATGGATGGATGGATGATGGATGATGGATGGATGATGATTGGATGGATGGAGTGGATGGATGATGGACGGATGGATGGATGGATGGATGGATGGATGCATGGATGGATGCTGATGGATGGAATGGAGTGGATGGATGGATGGATGATTGGATGGGAGGGATGGATGGATGAGATGGATGATGATGGATGGAATGGACTGGATGATGAAGTGGATGAATTGGATGGATTGATGATGGATGGATTGGATGATGGATGGATGGATGGATGGATGGAATGATGGAATGGATGGATGATGGATGGATGGATGATGGATGGATGGAATGGATGATGGAGAGATGGATGGATGGATGATGGATGGACTGATGGATGGATTGGATGGATGGATGGATGATGATGATGGATTGGATGGATGGATGGATGGAGGAGGATGGATGATGGATGGATGGAATGCATGGAGCTATGGACTGGATGGAATGATGGATGGATGGATGATGGATGGATGGATGTGGTATGGAACATGATGGATGGATGATGGATTGGATGGATGATGGATGGATCAGATGATGGATAGATGGATAGATGGATGGATGGAAGGATGGATGAATGAATGATGATGATGGATGGAATGGATGGAAGGGATGCATTAATGGATGGATGGATAGATGGATGATCGATGGAATGGATGGATCGATGGATGGATAGATGGTATGGATACTGATGGATGGATAGACTGGATGATGGATGGATGGATCGATGGAATGGATCGATGGATGGATTGATGGATTGGATGGATGGAATGATGGATGGATGGATGATGGATGGAGTGGATGATGGATGGATGGATGATGGATGGATGGATGGATGATGGATGGATGAGATGGAGGAGTGGATGATGAATGGATGGATGGATGATGGATGATGGATGGATGTATGGGATGATGGATGATGGATGGATGGATGATGGATGGATTGATGGATGATGGATGGATGGATGGATGGATGGATGATGATGGATGATGGATGGATGTGAATGGATGGAAATGGATGATGAATGATGGATGGATGAGATGGATGGATGATGGATGGATGGCCATGATGGATGATGGATGGATGGATGGATGGATGGAGTGGATGGATGGATGGATGGCATGGATGGAGGATCGGATGGAGTGATGGATGGATGGCATTGATGGATGGATGGATGATGGATGGATGGATGATGGATTGATGGATTTGGATGGATGGATGGATGGATGGATGGAGGATGGATGGATGGATGGACTGGATGATGGATGGATGGAATGGATGATGGATGGATGGATGGATGGATGAATGATGGATGATGATGGATGGATGGTGGATGGATGATGATGATGGATGGATGGATGATGGATGGATGGATGGCTGATGGAATGGATGGATGGATAAATGGATGGATGGATGGATGGATTGGATGGATGTGATGGATGGATGAATGGATGGATGGGTGAATGATGATGGATGATGGATGGATGGATTGATGAGGATGGATTGGATGGATGGATTATGATGAATGATTGGATGATGATGGATGGATGGATGGAATGGATGGATGATGGATAGATTGATGATGGATGGATGGATGGATTGCGATGGATGGATGGATGGATGATGATGGATGGATGAATGGATGGATGGAATGATGATGATGGATGGATGGATGGATGGATGGATGGATGGATGATGGATGGATGACTGGATGGATGGATGGATGGGATGGATGGATGCCATGGATGGAGGATGGATGATGGATGGATGATGGATGATGGATGGAGCGGATGATGGATGGATGGATGGATGGATGGATGGATTGGATGGATGGATGGATGGATGGATGGATGGATCGGATGATGGATGGATGGATGGATGGATGGATGGATGGAGGATGGATGGATGGATGGATTGATGGATGGATGGATGGATGGATGATGATGGGATGGATGGTGGATGGATGGATGGATGGATGGACTGATGGATGGATGACATGGATGGATGGACTGGATGATGGATGGATGGATGATTGGAACTTGATGGATGGAATGGATGGATGGATGGATTGCTGGATGGATTGGAGGAGGACTAATATGGATGGATGGATGGATGGATGGAATGGATGGATGATGATGGATGGCATGGATGCGACGGACGAACCGGATGGACGGACGGACGACGACAGACAGACGGACGCGGACGGAGAGACGGACGGACGGACGGAGGGACGACGACGGACGGACGGACGACGGACGGAAAGGACGGACGGAAGACGGACGGACGAGGACGGAATGGAACGACCGGACGGACGGACGACGGACGGAGCGGACGGACGGACGGACGACGGACGACGGACCGGACGGAACGGACGAGACGGACGGACGACGGACGGACGGACTGACGACGACGGAACAGGACGGACGGGACGGACGACGATGAATGGCTGAATGAATGAATGGATGGCAATTAGAATGATTGATGATTAAGGATGGATGGATGATGGATGGATTGGATCGATGATGGATGGATGGAATGATGTGATTGGATGGATGGATG
>NW_014578851.1:0-7564 GCF_000485595.1 Priapulus caudatus
GCGGCCATGAAGACTTGGGCCTTGCTCTACAGCAATTGTTTTGTCTAGTCATACGATCAGGTTCTCTCCCCTTTGATTGGAAAAAGGCTCTTATAAGCCCCAGTTTATAAAGGTGGTGATCTTCCCTTGCGTCAAATTATGCCCAATATACTTTGACTTCTCTTTGCTCTAAGGCATTTGAGCATATAGTCTACTCTTCTGTTATGAACCATTCGATAGGCATGATATCCTGTCCCATCATCCAACATGGGTTCGGCCGGGTTTCTACAGTTACCCAGTTAATCAACCGTTTTTCATGACTGGACACTAACGTCTGACAAGTCTCAGCAGGTGATGCAGTATTCCTAGATTTTAGTAAGGCCTTTGATAGGGTCTCCTCAATGACCATTTTAATCTTCAAAACTGGTCAACTCCTCTCGGTTACTAACCGTTAAATGAGATCCTCTGACTTTTTGAAGGATGAGATCTGCAAATATGTCTGTGGTTTACGCAGCATGTCGGATGTGGCCGCTGTCAGCATCGGGTATACCCAAGGGTTCAGTGCTTGTCCACTGCTGTTCTTATGCCTTATAAATGATTTGTTTGGCGAACTGATCCCTTCACTTCTATTCGCCTCTTTGCTGACGACGCTGTTTCTGTACCAGCACCATCTAACAATAAGAGTGACCAGTTTAGCCCTCCAGAGGGTCCTTACTCGTACTGATAGCATGGCAACATCATGGTATGTCATTCAATAGAAAGTGTAAAATCTTCGCATGTACTCGGGGCTCCAAATCACCGCCTTGACTTTTACTAAGCTCGTTGTATCATAAATAATCTATCTCTACCCCTACTACAAAATTTGGTGTTATTATTTAGTAACGATCTTTGCTGGCATGCCCACATTGACTATCCATTTTAAGAAAGCGTCCGATCCCTCCTTCGGCATGGCTACGGCGCTAATCTTAAGCTTTGGCTGACTCAATCAAACATCGGCATAGCTTTCAAAACTATGGTTCTGCAGGCTTTCATTTTAAGGGGCGCGATCGCGCCCGAGCGCTCCACCGGCGCACCCGAAATTGTGGCCATGGTGCGCGCATCATCGCGCCTCATAAAGTGGTTGCAATCGCGCACCAAAAGCATGTTTATTTATGTATGAAATAGCGCACATAGAGTTCTCATTAGGGGGTACAAAAAGGTTAGCAACACACAAAATTTGGTGGTGTGTAAGTAACTGAACGTATTGGCCAAGGTAGCAGGTCTGGTACTACCTTCTGGTTTATATATATATAATTATATAAATACAACTAACAACAGCATCCAAATTAACCAGGGGTTTAAAAAATAACCCCAGGGCGCAAATCCAGGGGGGGGGACAGGGGAACATGTCCCCCCAGAATTTCAGAGGCGGACATCATATCAATGTCCGCCCCCACGATTTGGGATCACCATGCTTTTGTGTGTAAGTGTAGTGTGTGTGTGTGTGTGGTGTGTTGTGTGTGTGTGTGTGGGTGTGTCGTCTGTGTGTGCGGTGCGTGTGCGTGTGCATGTGCGTTGTGCGTGTGACGTGTGTGTGTGTTTGTGAAGTGTGATACTTTTATTGTGTTGATAGTGCGTCAACGATTGACTTCTTTTCCCTTTTCTCTTTTTGCCAGCTTTCATTTCAATTCCAAGTGCATTGAGAGCATTAATAAGATCATGCAACTTAAAAAAATGTGTCTTGATAACATTTAGTAACCGTTTCTTTTAACACGTTTTTTTCTTATATTAAATAAAATTCTTATGCAGAAATCATCAAGAGAAAGTATGTTATGAAAAGTTAAGGAGATATCACTCCATTAGACACTGAATTCAAGATTAAGCTGGGAACACGGAGCTATATTCCATTCACGGGCAAAGAGGACACTGAGTAACTGACATAGTTTTAAAATGAATTTTTATGGCAATTGAGATATATATACACGCATATAATGATATGACTATATATTATATGATATAATACACGGACGCAATTTATTATTGTGACAGCCTCACACCAAATGATTGTTTTCTTGCTTTTTGTTTCTGAGTTTATGACTGAATTGGACAACCCATTTCGTAATCTTATCACAAACCAAACGCGTTGTGTGTGTGTGTGTGTCACTGTGTGTCTTGTGTGTGTCGTGTGCGTGTGCGATGTGCGTGTGCGTGGCGTGGAAGAGTGCGTGTGCGTTGCGTGTGTGCAGGGCTGTCAGGGGGTACAGGGGGTGCTGGAGCTCGCGCAGAAAAACGCATCTGAGGGGGTCTAAATTCAAAGTTTTTCCCCTAGACCCCCCCCCATCGCGTGCTCGCTAAACTGTGTCCCGCCCCCCACATTTCAAAAATGGAATTTGCGCGGCCTGCAGGTACCGTACCTATACCGGTAGCCACAAGTACCGTGCTCTTTCTCTACTATACGTTGGCGAGAAGTGGTTTTCTGCCGACGTGAAACAGTCGTAGGCTGAGGGGCTACATACGTGCTACTACGTAACAAGTAATTTGGCTAGTTTTTGATGGATTGTGATATATTTTGTGGCTGAAACTAGAAGGTACATGGATTAGAATCTCTAAGGATGGAAATCAGAATAAATGAAAACAAGTTTATTTTTTACATCCGTCCAAAACTCTTTTATTAATCTGGCTGCTAGTGTTGGGTTGTTGGGATGAAAAGAATGGTAATCCTGACGAAGCCATTGATGAATGAAGGTGAGATGAATATAATCAGTAGATTGACATGACATCCCCCAATTTTCGTTTTGGATTACTCTAACTGAGGATTGGTCATGATTCCATCACTCACACCGCGCAAGAGCATGATAGAGAGCCTGCAGGAGCCTCGCATCATCCTTTTAAAGGTGTGATTTTTAGTAGAGGCTCCTCCTCATGCTCTTAAAGGTGTGAGGTTTTTAGTGAGCTCTCCATCAGCCGTCTTAAGGGTGTGATCTATGGAGCGGTGAAAAGTCCCCCTATGGCTCACAGGGAGATATTGATAAGAATACCTCGACTCTCATTAATCATGAAAACCCACACATGGTATCATGACACACTCATTAAATATGCTTCGCAGCCTGGTGCCAAAACCTATAAGAACACTATCAGAATAGAGCTAAAATAAAGATTGGACACCATTCAGCCACATACAAGCTGCGAGATGAGTCTCCAGAAAACTATGAATGCATACTAACAACCCAAGAGAGAGCCTGTTTCAATACAGCCACAACCACCCTCGTCTGAATGGCCTCCTCCTTCGTGTCCGCTTATCTTCACTCAAAATCATAACTTTCTATAAAATTAATATCAAATGGGTGAAGAATGAAAATTGGCAATCCACACTCATTGCTTAATGAAGCACTGTTCGCTGCACCCCGCTTCATACTGAGCGTGATCACTGATCTTTACGGAGATGATACAACATACTAAGGATCCTTATATAAGTTTTAGCTTCTTTGTCCTCTGTGATATCGTATTCAGATTACACTGCCAACCATCATCTTAGTAATAGCAACTTCACAACTTTTTTCAGATAGACGAGATTCTGATAGATGAGCATCTACCGACTTGATCCACTCTCTCCATCTTCGTTAAGTCTCGCAGACTTGGAAGATATCACTTATGAGTAGGTTATGAGCAGTCGGGACCAACCTAGCCCTGAATTAGGGATGACAGACCAAATTTATTTAGTCCAGTTGTGAAATAATTGGTATTGGGGTGGGTGACATGGTTTACTGATATCTGATATGGGCCCCAAAATCAATAAATGATATCTGATATAGGGTAAAATAATATATATCAGATAATGAATAATCTGATATCTGATATGAGAAAAAAATTGATTGATATCTGATATAGGTCTGTCATAGATGTTAGATATGTAAAATATCGTTTTTTCTTATAAAATACCAAATTTCGGCGCTTCGGGGCGCCATAATAATCTCGTGACTCAAAAACAAGTGTGCATACCGTTACGCTTCCGTTTTTTTACAAATTTTGTCAAAATTTCGAATGTCAAGGACATCGGACCAATTCTAGACCAGGGGTGGAAAACTTTCAAGCGAGGGCCGCATGCATGTGGCCATAAAAAGTCAAAGGGCGCGCACCTTTAAAATCGGGGGGGAGGGGTGCGCTCTAAGATAATACTTGCTGTTCGGCCTCAAGGGCAGCCATCTCTGGACCATAATTAGCTGAAATGGCGTTGCACACCGAACCCAGACGACAGTAGAACACAAATCTGTATGACACTGAAAAAGTCAGCCTCACGGTTCAAAAAAGAAAACACAATACATGTGACTTCACAAAAATTTATTGATAAAAAAAAAAAATACCAATATTCTATGTTATTTTTATTTTATTTTTCTCTATATTTTTTATCTTTCTGCGAGGCTCCGCGGGCCCGCATAGAACGCCCGTAGAGGCCGCATGCGGGCCCGGGGCCGCAAGTTTGTGCCACCCCTGGATCTAGACATTGATCCGAGTGTTGTAATACCCAGTCCGGTACGCTTATTCACTGATACGTTTATTAGAATGACGAGAGTATTGGCCTAAATAACAGTATATATTAGAGCCTACCCTATTAGGGCCTATTAGGAAATAATATCCAAAGTGCAATGGCTCCCTTCCCGGGCCCCGGTGGACAACTTGATTTCATAGCATGCTTATCTATTGCTGGTTATCATTAAAATTAACTGTCGTAATTACATAAAGAATAAATATACTTATGTAAATTGGTTGCTTACTCACATGTTCTACTTATTTGGTAAAATGATTATATATTGATGTGTGTGCACTTTGTATCAGTACTCAGAAGGTTTGTACCGGGGGTTGTACATTACCCTGATTACATGCATAAATAATAGCCCAAGAGTATTAGATTTTCAAATAGAAAAAAATTGTTAGAAAGCTGAAACTTCAGGAGTAGTACTTTAATATGTTTTAGATTCAAAATTCAAAGAGTCTCTGGTAGCACACCACAGTTCGTGTTATTGACAGGGAGTTCATGGAAGATCAGTGCGTAAACACTTGTCGAAAAAAAGCTGTTGCCTAGTGGGTTCGGGCCTTAAAATGTGTATCTATGCATATTGTACTAAGCAGTGCTCAAATCAAGCGTTGTCCGGTTGTCCGAGACAACCAAATTTGCGCCGGACAAACCGTAACAGTCTGAGACATTGTCGCGTGGCACAACACAACGAAATAGATAATATAATAACAATATTATTTCTGAAAAGAAGGGATATATATAAATCCCACACAAGCAACATAAACGACAATACCCGCATATCTATGGTGGGGAAAGCAACGCATACCACTGACCAGCATGTATTTCCACAACACAATAAGAGTAAATAAATCGATCACGCGAATCTCTGATATATATATGAAGAAACTGCAATTCACACCTCGATTTGAGAACGCAGCACACCACAGCAGTCTCACCCTACATTCTTGGTATTTCTTACTTCCATTACCTTATTTTGACATCTTCCGATCCGGCCCCTTTTGCCCATCAGCCAAAACAAACAAAACAAGATGGGGATTCATGGTTGATGCCCGAAAGTTGAAAAAAAGAATTGTCCGTAGTCAGAAATGAAGGCTGTACATCAGACTCAAAAGTGCCGCAATCACCATTCCTGCGATCTATCATTTCAAAATTTTCTGGGGGAGGACCGCCCATCCCCCCCCGACTTGTTTTTCACCCGCCTCCCCATGGAATCCTAAAGATCGCCACTGATACAATTAATATCTTGGGGAGGCAGAGAACAAATGACAGCAAAAATTCGCCTTTCGGCAGCACCCAAAACAAAGATTGCCAGAGAAGGTAGAGGAGCCGTTAACTAAGGATGTGGAGAAGGGAGATGGAGGAGCCCATTAAAGTATTAAGTCATCCACTATTTTGCGCAGTTGCCTGTTTTTTGGGCCGCCCCCTTTGTTTTACAAAAATCCTGCTACACCACGTTTTTGGTGTTTTCTGATCCATATTATTAATTTATTATTGTGATTGAAAGATAGGAGATTTGGGATATTTGTTGGGACAAAACCAGAAATTGATTGCGCGCGGACAACCCGATCTGATGGCCTGGGTTAGTCCGCACACAACCAACAAAGAAAAAAAATATAAAATATAAATATCTTCATCTTCAGACACTGTACTAATCAATTAGAGAGTCCAATGCTTAAAATGTTATTACCTCCTAATGTAGAAAATCAACACTAACCATACCCTGTGAAAACCTAGGTGAATTGGAACTATATTTTTGGTGTATGTAGGGGCAGTCCTGTCGACCCGGCTGCCTCCGGGATGCCTTTTCGACACAAAAGAGCCCCGATTGAGCGGATCCAGGCTTTCGGCTGGTCATTATTGGAAAAGTAAACGATTGACGCCCATTTTTCATTCCCTGATTATTAAATCTATGCTTTAGGGGGATTAAAAAGATATATGACATGACTACACGAGTTCACTCGTTTTCGTGTGACAACCGCTCGAAAATGAGATGATTTACACATAGCCTATGGGGAAAAATTACTGTGGTGTGCTACCATAAAGCACATATATGCCGGGGTGGTGGTGACTATGCTGATTTCTTTTAATATACCATTTGAATGGCCAGAATGCATATATTATACAATATTAAGTGTGTATATGCTATTACAAAATCTTTAAACCACTGTTTTCTGATAAATTTGATTTTTTAATGGGCAGAGGGAGGGAGGGGAAGGGGTATTGTGCCCGGCCGGGTCCGGCCGGTCAATTTTTCAAAGAAATGTGTCCATATATCCTTGCGAATCGCTGTATCCGATACAAAATTGAGCTTTGTTACGCCATTTTTCCTTATATTATACAATATTAAGTGTGTTTAAGCTATTTTAAAAATTGTAAACCATTGTTTTCTGATAAATTTGCATTTTTTAAGGGGCAGAGGGAGGGGAAGGGGTATTGTGCCCGGCCGGGTCCGGTCGGTCAATTTTTCAAAGGAATTTGTCCCTATATCCTTGCGAATCGCTGTATCCGATACAAAATTTAGCTTTGTTTCGCCATTTTTCCTTATATTATACAATATTAAGTAGGGGTGTAACGATATACCGGTATATCGGTATATTGCAATATATTTTGAAAACTCGATATATCGCGATACAACTTCCGGATATCGATATTTTACGATACGGTGGTATAACAATAAATAAATTACTTGACACTTGCCTTTATGTCTATATTGTTAATGGGCTCGAAAATTATGCACTGAAAATTATGCACTGGCGGTGTATATATTACGAAAGCACAATGCGTGCACGACGCATACAGTATTACTGGTAAGCGACCACTGCATGGAGCACTGCTTGGTACTACTGCGCGGGCAGAGTGGGGCAGACGTGTGCGCGAGGCACAGAGCACGGCAACTAGGGAGTCTATATATAGCCTATGCTCACCTGAGTGCCCGCGCGCGCGCGATACAAGCTGAAGCGAGCACCCACTGTTTCAGTTTCAGTTTCAGTTTCAGTTTCAGTTTCAGTATCCAGTATTAGCCAATTATGCAGCAGGAGTATTCAGTACAGCGGGTGACACTGTTACGGCACA
>NW_014578851.1:8363-18386 GCF_000485595.1 Priapulus caudatus
TGTTACTCAAGCAATAACGGTAGGTATCATGAAAGTGGGGAAAACACTAGAAAATTCTCGCGGTACACACTTTAAAACCATCAAATTGTTACTATATCATGCATGGTATACACTTCCCAATACGTATTGGAAAATATTGCAATACGGTTTTGTCGTATTGCAATATATTGCAATACGGTTTTTGGTCGCAATACTCACCCCTAATATTAAGTGTGTTTAAGCTATTTTAAAAATTGTAAACCATTGTTTTCTGATAAATTTGCATTTTTTAAGGGGCAGAGGGAGGGGAGGGGTATCGAGCCCGGCCGGGTCCGGTCGGTCAATTTTTCAAAGGAATTTGTCCATATATCCTTGCGAATCGCTGTATCCGATACAAAATTGAGCTTTGTTTCATCACTTTTCCTTTTAAATAATTAAATGTAGTTATAAACTGATATTTATTTGCAAGCTAAAGACTAAAATATGAATTAATGTCAAGTACACAGCACTTTTGCCTCAATAAGGCATCATATAGACTTCACGGGTAGAATTTTGGTCAAAATCTGGATTTTGCAGATGGCGGTGGGGTTACATACGAAGATGCTGAAACAACGTTTACGAAGATACGCAAGCATGTGATGTATCGTTTTACTCGGAATCATGTTAGCTTTCAGAAAATAGACACTCGACATTATGTCGCGACGCGCCCTGAGCATTAAGGTAGCACACCACAGTTTCCGTGTTATTGACAGGGGTTGGAAGTAGTGCGTACTTGTCGAAAAAAGTGGTTGCTAGTGGGTCGGGCCTTAAAATGTGTATCTATGCATATTGTACTAATCAAATTGAGTCCATCTTATTGTTATTTCTATGTAGATCACTAAATACTGTGAAAACTAGGTGAATGTGGAACTATTTTTTGGTGTATGTAGGGCAGTCATGTGACCCGGCTCTTCCGGGATGGCCTTTTCGACAAAAAGAGCCCGATTGAGCGGATCCAGGCTTCGGACTGGGGGTCACTTATTGAAAAAAGTAAACGATTGACCCCCATTTTTCATTCCTGATTATTAATCTATGCTTTAGGGGGATTAAAAAGATATATGACATGACTACAGGAGTTCACTCGTTTTCATGTGACAACCGCTCGAAAATGAGATGATTTACACATAGCCTATGGGGAAAATTACTGTGGTGTGCTACCTCTAGCAGTCCCCACCTTGGCTTTGTCAGAATTCAAGATGGCGGCCGGCGGCCATCTTGAAAACTCAGACTTAAATAACTTTGTTAATATTTGGAGTAAATCAATGTGTAATGCATGGAAAATCAATAAATTTGACCCAAGGAATTCATTTCTGGCATTTAATTTTCACTACAACGAACTAAATTCAAGATGGAGGCTATCGGCCATTTTGAAATATATTTGCGGAACTCGATGAATATTTGGAGAAAAACAATAAGTGGCTGATGAAAACATGTTGAATTTAATACAAAACTTTAATTCATTGACCATGGAATTTAGTGTTTACATATATAAATATACTAGCTGGGCTACCCGGCGATGCCCGGGATTAAAGAGCTATAATTTAGTCTGCTATGACGGCTATACTGATCTTATTCGGATTTTATAAATCTGTGCTAAGAATTTCACTTCTGGTCAGTTCTGCAGTGCTTCTTGGTACACAACATTCTTGGTATTGCCATCTTGAGAAAGGATGTAGAGGTTGTCTGGGTTACCCATTCTGGAGCACCCCACATAGAGCTGGCCATGGGAGAACACTGGCTCACTGAGGTTGAGTCCAACCACCTTGAGGGACTGGCCTGGGGGCCTTGTTGATGGACATGGCAAAGCTTAGCTTGACTGGAAACTGCAGCCTCTTGAACTGAAATGGCAGGTCGGATGGGATGAGCGGGATCTTTTGGATGAAGACATTTTCGCCCTTGCCCTTGAGGATGGCTTGCTTGCTCAACCAGTCTTGGTCTTGGTAGCGTAGGTGGAGCTTTGGAAAGACTTTAGTCATCAGCTGGCTGATGTCCGTCGCTGCGTTGCTGAATGGCAGCTTGACTTGGCCATCAGCTGTGGTGGTGAGTCTGCTATTGCCGACCTCCAGCAGTTGCTGAGAGAAGCGGCCAGCTTCTTCATCGCCACTGAGCTGCACCCTCATGTTGGTCTTCAGGCTGTGGCGGTTCACCTCGCTCCAGAGGTACGACGACTTGATGCAGGCATTGACAGCATCTGCTCTTGTTCCTTTGGCAATGAACTGCCAAGGTTTGGCGAAAGTCGCCTGAGAGCAGGAGAGGCACACCTCTCATGACGTTTGTGTTGTGCCGAAGGTCTTGTAGGGTGTTGTCGAGTGCTTCAAAGGCGGCTTTGTGGGTCATTGTTTGCCTCGTCCCAGATAATGAGCTTGCACTCTTGGAACAGCTTGGCCTTTGTGGAGCCACGGCTGATGTTGCAGGTTGGATTTTGCCGCTTTGCCAGGTTGAATGGCAGCTTGAAGGTCGAGTGAGCAGTGCGCCCTCCGTCCAGCAGGGTGGCAGCAATGCTGCTTGAAGCAACTGCCAAGGCAATCTTCCTCGTCTGCCTGACCTTGGCCAGAAGAAGGTTGGTAACGAAGGTCTTGCCTGTTCCGCCAGGAGTGTCAAAGAAGAAGAGGCCGCTACGTTTTTTTTGTCAAATTTATTTTTTTCAAATTTTTTTGGTCACATTTTTTTGGTCAAACTTTTTTGGTCAATTTTTTTTTACCTAAAATGGTCGTCGGGTCATGCTGATTCAGAATATATATGGTGTTGGGAGTGAACTCTTACGTGGGGGGAGAAGATAGACAGACAGACAGACAGACACAAAACAGGCTCGCCCTTTATATAAGAGATAATATATAACATTGATTTACTCTGAATATTAACAAAGTTATTTAAGTCTGCGTTTCCAAGATGGCCGCCAGTCGCCCTCTTGAATTCTGACGAAGCCAAGGTGGGGAGTGCTAGGGACTCTGGATTTTGAATCCAGACATATTGAAGTACTATTCCTGAAGTTTTCAGCTTTCTAATATTTTTTTCTATTTCATAATGACAGAAAATCTAATACTCTTGGCCTATAAGGTTGTATATGGCCCCATATGGTTATTTTGAATACTTAAATGCCTCATCGCCCTCATGTTACTGTTCTGATTGGGTCCCCTTATTAAAACTTTGTATTGATTGCTTACTCTGCTACTGTATGTGTAGAGTCCCCAGTGGACAAACAGACATTGAAATGAGGAGACCTTTTGTTCACTTTGTCTCCTTTGTGATTTTCATGTGGAGTCTTTGGAGCAACATGGTGTTCATTGCCTAAGTCCTACCCGTGACCAACCCAAAAACGCCTGTTTTTAGTCCCCACTGCGAGTACTATGGTATAGGGCACCGACCGAGTCTGTCGTCTGTGTATGTCTGTGTCTGTGTCTGTCCGTGGACAACTTTCACTAAAAGTTCAATTACTCCTACAGTTTTGATGGGATTGCCCTGTAACTTGGCAGTAATATTCATAATAATAAGGGCTAAAATATGCCCCCAATTTTCTGGGGGATTGGGGCCCCAATTGGACCGTAGAGCCCTAAAAGGGGCAAAATTGCAAAATCTATCTCCTTCAGTTTTATTAGGATCAAAAAGATATTTGGCATGTATCTAGCCCCACCCAAGGGCCAAAATTTGTTGGAAGCAGAATCTTGATTTAGGGCCCCAAATGGGTCGCAGGGCCCAAAAAGGGTTAAAATTTCAAAATATATCTCCTCATTCAGTTTTGCTTTGATGAACAAGATATTTGGTATATAGCTAGTCCAACTCATGGGGGAAAAAAATGTTGAGAGCCGAATTTTAATTTAGGGCCCTAAATTGGAAAGTTTTGGACCCGAAAATGGGTAAAATTTCAAAATGGCATAACTTTGACATTTCTCAACAGATTTCTTCGTGTAATACCAGTATTTAAACTAGTTTTTCACCCCTGACTCATATCCAAAGTCGTTTTGGACTTAGGGCCCCTAATTAAAAAATTTGGACCCGAAAATGGGTAAAATTTCAAAATGGCATAACTTTGTCATTTCTCAACAGATTTCTTCGTGTAATACCAGTATTTAAACTAGTTTTTTACCCCTGACTCATATCCAAAGTCGTTTTTGACTTAGGTCCCCTAATTCAAAATTTTGGACCCGAAAATGGGTAAAATTTCTAAATTGCATAACTTTGTCATTTCTCAACAGATTTCTTCGTGTAACACCAGTATTTAAACTAGTTTTTCACCCCTGACTCATATCCAAAGTCGTTTTGGACTAATAGGACCCCTAATTAAAAAATTTGGACCCGAAAATGGGTAAAATTTCTAAATTGCATAACTTTGTCATTTCTCAACAGATTTCTTTGTGTAATACCAATATTCAACCTAGCTTTTCACCCCCCACTCATATCCAAAGTCGTTTTGATCGTTTGGAACTCATATAGGGCCCAAATTAAAGAATTTGACCACAAATGTAGGGAAAGTAAAAAGAAAAGAAAAATATGTAGGGCATACATACTGATTGCTGCCAGCAGTGGGGACTGTTTGGGCCCAAAAACCCATTAATGATATCTGATATGAGGGCAAAAATTTAGTGATATTTGATATGGGCACCTCCATGCCACCCCCCCCCCCCGCAGACCTTGTGTTTTAAGGTGCGCGAGCGCGATCGCGCGCCATCGCGCGCCTCGATTGATCACGAGAAGTGCGAAAAAACGCGCACCTAAGCATTATCAAAACGCACTTTTTTTTCTTTTCTTTTTTTCCCATTAATTCAACTTATAAACGCGAAGCTAAATGCAAATGGTTGTAAACATCACAGACATTGCCGGAAGTCGGTTCACATGTTTATAACGACAGTCGCAAAGCGCTCTAGAATGACGAATGTGATTGGTTGTATTTTTAGATAAAGTTTTAATAGTCTACTTTGAAAAATTGAGTGTTGTTCCTTTTTGACTAAACATGCTAAATGTGTGATTCAAGTTATCCACATGTCCAAGAACTGATATTTTGTTAGATGGAAAAAAAATCACCTAAAAAATGTCAAAATTAATAGTACAAATGCAGAGCTAATTTTTAGCCCAAAATGCTGGAAATGGCATTTCATGAAGTCTAGTTTTCAATTTTTTCCCGGGGGGGCATGCCACCGAACACCCCTAGTTTGCCTCGTGACCTGCGGGCACTCCGATGCAAATCACACACCTCGGCGAGCCAAGGTGTGCGATTTTTCACTCGCCTGCTTTTTCCAAAACACAAGGACTGCCCCCGGTATTGTTTCTTGATTGTATAGTTTTTAAGAAGTCCAAAAATACCAATTTTGTGTATATACGGTGCAGGGGTCATTTTTAAATGACAATTATGTCATGACTGGTACCCCACTTATTTTTTTATTAATGTACTGGCGCTCAAATGAGCTGCAAAACTGCAAAAGAGCTCTAAAAACTCAACAGGTCTATTCCACACATGTTTGTGCATCCCAATATGGTATGCCATTTTGTGCCAACTTCATTTTAGTTAGTTTTTTCTGAAAATCAATATATCAGCAATATATTTGGTCTGACGTCCCTACCTGAATACAAGGCTGAAGATATAGCTGTCGCTTCAGCCTTGAATCGGTCAATGCAAACTCTCGGGGAAGACAGCGGCACAGATTCTCAGGCGCTGCTGACAGTGACAGGTCACGTAGGCTCTGCATGACTGGGCGCATTGATTTCTACACAGCAGCGGCTGAGAATCTGTGCCGCGCTGTTTTCCCCGAGAGTTTGCATTGACCGATTCAAGGCTGAAGCGACAGCTATATCTTCAGCCTTGTATTCAGGACTTCGACCAACCGCTCGATTCGGCGATATTGTAGTACATTTATCATTTGCACCTTCTTCTCACCTGGGAAAGACTTTCTTATGTACCCCCCCCCCTTTCACCATTAGATACCTCCCCTTTCCAGTTTCAATCTCTGACCAGCTCTCCAACCCATGGCAACTTGAAATAGAACCATTCATCAAATTAATTAGTAATGTAATTAATTAGTAATGTAATTAGTCAATGTAATCCCGACCATATATTGGCGCCCCCCTATGGCGTATTATTGATGTCAAAAGTCTACAGTGCTAGTCAATGGACCCTGCACCACTTCAATCTTAATTTAAAGAGTAATGGGCCAAAATTGGCACTTTAATATTAAAGTACAAGCCTTATTTCAGATAGCAATGGGTACGTTTTGCCAGTATGGTCTAGCCATAGTTCCTCTTTGCGGGAATTTTTTTTATGGTAACAAAAAATAAAAAGGCACCCCAAATAAAAAATCGGCTCCCAATTTTTTGAAGAACATGTAGCAGGCTAATTGTGGCCTTCTGTTCAGATCGCTAACTCTAAAAGTGAAAAAGTAGTAGCAATTTATATCAAAAATTTACCTTTGCATAATAAAATGACATAGCTCCTAGTCTGTGGATGCATCACCAGTGTTAAATGAATGCTACTTCTCTTTGAGGTTTGAATTGGACCGTTAAAGTCAGGTCCCATCCTGGGGGCATTTTTCAGGTGCAGCGTTCATTGACTAGCACTCCTCATTGGCAAGAGTTTCCAATGTACCCCCTTCCTATAGTGACTAGGGGGTAGAGTAGGCCCTACCACTACCCATGGACGATATGAGTTTCATATACACATAAATTGCTGATTTTGTTTCCAGGGATGGCAGACAGACTACCGTGCCACTCATGTTGTGGAGATGTCTAACACCCAATCAATCTATCCGGAGAAAGTAATATTCCATCCTACCTCCTCCAGCTGGAACTTGACAGACCCAGTAAACCAGTTTTGTTCTGAAGAAAACTTCAAGAAGACAGTGGATGGCAATTGTGGAATGTTCGACATGTCCAGTGAATGGGCACCAGGAACAGAACTCAAAAAACTGCTTACTGAAGCAAATTACAAGTGTGAGACAGCTATGGGGCCACATAGGAGCACACAACCGATCACTACTACACCGTCTACTCCAGGTTAGTCCCCCATTGTCCGTGCGTGCGCCATATCGCTGCAGCCCCTTAGTGAATCCATGCAGCCTGTCTTAAGGGGAGACCCCCTGTTGACTTATGATAATTATTAATAATTAACTAATTAACTAACACCCTATTTTAGACCCATCATATGACCTTGAGAAATGACCTTTGACTTTGACCCAAGGTCACGCACCACGAATAATTATTTTAGTTCCCCCGGGTCATTCCCACAAAGTATCAGCCCTAATAACCTTATATTTACATTTTTAGCCAGTCAACAGGGGGTCTCCCCTTAAGAGTTACAAAGCCTTGTATTGCAATTTCTGCTTTTTATTCCAGCCATGGACCAACTGTTTGGACTCCTGAGAAACTCGCTGGCTGATAACACTTCCAATGGACCTACCAAGATATTCTTTAAGGAACTGCTCGACAGGATGCTCCAGGATCTCTCAGCTACTGGACAGTTTTATGTAGAGAATCCAGTGGCTTCGAGTCTCAGCATTTCCCAGTACATTCTGATGGACGAGGACGAGTATGTGCCTGGGTCACCAGAGTCCCCAACATCATCAGTACAGGAAGAAGTGAAGCACTTCATTGTGCCGGGTGTGATCGTCTATGACATATTTGACAAATATTTTGCACTGAATATGGAGATCAAACGACCTGGGGACAATACGGGAGATGCACTGGTAAAGTGTTTCACTCAAATGTTGTGTCACATGCACACCCAGAATATACATTTTGGTGTGGTAGTCAGTGCAAAGGAATGGGTTCTGATCATGGCGATCAAGCTGGGGGACAAAATTTTTATCAGGCAATTCCAGAGATCGATGTATTTGGTGGCAAGTCCAGGAACGGACAACCTACCAGTACACCTGGATGTGGACGCCTTCATATCCTTGGTTAACTGGATGTACAGGATTTTATCCTGGAACATGCATGGATAAGATTACCCTTTTTCAGCATTGTTACTGGTCAGCAGGTAGGGAAGCCTTTCATCTACCACCTTGAAACTTTCAGCCTAGCAAGAGATCATGATGTCCTGTATGTCGAAGTTTTCGGAAAGCCACTCGACCCGAAATATTTTGATTGACGGTGGAAAAATACCCTCGAAAGTAGGCCCATTTCTAAATAATTCTTTCTAATTCTTCTAGGTCTATTTCTCCGAAAAGGCCATTTTGGCGTCCATTTTGAGGTAATTTCCCAGTAATTCCTCAACCATTTAAAAAGTTCTTGGTCTATTGACTTTCTGAAAACTTCGACATACAGGGCAACCCTGTCTCTGCAAATATTGTATTTAATTGTATTAATTGTATTAACAATATTGTATTAATCAATCGGTAAAAAAAAAGTCCTAATTAAACATGTATATACGCTGAGTAAAAGAAATGTTACGTGTTCAGTGTTATTGTTCATTGAATTCGAAAATTTTCACAATGCTTCATTTCACTCTAGCTCTCTCTCTCACAAACGCACACGCACGCGCACATGCACACGCACACACGCACGGCACGCACGCGCACACACGCGCACGCGCACGCACACGGCACGCGCCGCGATTAGTCACCGAACACAAATCTGTTTAACAACAATACGCAGACAAGATCTCGTTTACACACACGCAAACACAAACGCACACACGCGCCGCGATTAGTCACCGAACACAAATCTGTTTAACAACAACATATAAACAGACAAGATCTCGTTTACAATCAATTAGCATATCCAGGAACTGGCAACAAGTCAGTTGTTTAACCAGTATTTCACACGACGCCGGCTGGCGTGGTAACCAGGTGCGAAACCATGTGTTTATATGCATCTAGTATTTTAGAAATGTAACTCAAATCGTTCGCGAGATATTAGCCTATGACAATACCGCGCGTACGTATATTTCTAGTAATTAATTAAACTAGTCGTGCTTCAATAAACTCAAAATTCACAGAAATCATAGCTAAGACGTGTTTATATGCATCTAGAATTTTAGAAATGTAACTCAAATCGTTCGCGAGATATTAGCCTATGACGATACCGCGCGTATATTAGCTTATATGACGATACCGCGCGTACGTATATTTCTATACATTATACATGGTATACATTAAGCATACGCCCTGTGCACCAAGTACAACAAGTATACACCCTGTATACGGGGTACAACAAGTATACCCCCTACATATCGAGCATACGCCATGTACACCAAGTATACCCAATGTATCATCGGTTATATATCGTCAGATTTATACACCAAGTATTGTACACCAAGTATACCCAATGTATGATATAATGAACATGCAGCGTGTGTAGCCACCAAAATTACTGTGTGAAAATGTGTTTATTAACGTATAAACTATAGATAAGACGATTGAATGATCTTTCTGTACCTCCCTCTTGTGTCATTGTACCACCTCTTTCTTTGCAAAATATCTCATCCTTTGGTTAAAATATAATTATAGTCATTGCAGATTAAATGAGTAGAAATAGGTATGCCAATGGGTGGCAACATGGTTACATCTGATCTACTTTACATTTTGTGAACAGTAAAGATTCTATGCTTCCAAAATATTAGGTTATTGTTATACTATAAGCAGTTGCGAAAAAAACCCACTAGTTTGATTTCATAATTTGCTGCTAGATTGCATGGCATGCCAATTTGAATGTAATGGGACCCTTTTTCAGCATTGTTACTGGTCAGCGGGTAGGGAAGCCTTTCATCTACCACCTTGAAACTTTCAGCCTAGCAAGAGATCATGATGTCCTGTATGTCGAAGTTTTCGGAAAGCCACTCGACCCGAAATATTTTGATTGACGGTGGAAAAATACCTTCGAAAGTAGGCCCATTTCTCCGAAAAGGCCATTTTGGCGTCCATTTTGAGGTAATTTTCCAGTAATTCCTCAACCATTTAAAAAGTTCTTGGTCTATTGACACATTTTATGCCTCGGGTGGTGGAAAAGTTTGATCCGAAACACAAAGACTTTCTGTCAAAGATTTTTCACGCTTGACTGGTTACGGGCGATACCATTCGC
>NW_014578851.1:21841-24278 GCF_000485595.1 Priapulus caudatus
CAGCATCATCAGTACAGGAAGAAGTGAGGCACTTCATTGTGCCGGATGTGATCGTCTATGGCATGTATGACAAACATTTTGCACTGAATATGGAGATCAAACGACCTGGGGACAATACGGGAGATGCACTGGTAAAGTGTTTCACTCAAATGTTGTCTCACATGCACACCCAGAATATACATTTTGGTCTGGTAGTCAGTGCAAGGGAATGGGTTCTGATCATGGCGATCAAGCTGGGGAACAAAATTGCTATCCGGCAATTCCGCAAATCGATGTATTTGGTGGCAAGTCCAGGAACGGATAACCTATCAATACACCTGGACGTGGACGCCTTCTTTTCCTTGATTAACTGGATTTACAGGATTTTATCCTGGAACATGCATGGATAAGATTGCATGGCATGCATGCATGCATGGATAAGATTGCATGGCATGCCCTTTTTCAGCATTGTTACTGGTCAGCGGGTAGGGAAGCCTTTTATCTACCACCTTGAAACTTTCAGCCTAGCAAGAGATCATGATGTCCTGTATGTCGAAGTTTTCGGAAAGCCAATCGACCCGAAATATTTTGATTGACGGTGGAAAAATACCCTCGAAAGTAGGCCCATTTCTAAATAATTCTTGTTGTAAAAAATATTGTTTACTTGTATTTCGTTGTATTTTGTTTACTTGTATATTGTTTACTTATAAAGTATCCTAATTAAACATGTTTATACGCTGAGTAAAAGAAATGTTACGTGTTCAGTGTTATTGTTCATTGAATTCGAATTTTCACAATGCTTCATTTCACTCTAGCCCTCTCTCTCACAAACGCACACGCACGCGCACATGCACACGCACGGCACGCACGCGCACACACACACGCGCGCACACGCACACGCACGGCATGCACGCACGCGTGCATACACACACACGCACGCACACGCAAACGCGCACGCACACGGCACGCGCCGCGATTAGTCACCGAACACAAATCTGTTTAACAACAATACGCAGACAATGTAGGTTTTTTGTCACCTCAAAGGGACCTTGAGGAATCGCAGTCGAGGCGCGCCCGATTAAGAAGTGGTTCGGAGTGAGCGGCTGGAGGTCATTCGGATCATTAGACGAATAACCGATCGGTCTGGAGTTGACAAGGCTCTGGACTTCAGCGAAGGCGGTGGACATCTCATTCCATGTAAGCAGCTGTTGACCAATAGCGACTCGCAAGCTACCTTTTACTTGTTTGATCAGACTCTCATAAAATCCTCCTTGGTGAGGGCTCAATGGAGTGATGAATCTCCATTTCACGTGGTGCAGAACAGCAAAATCTTCGATTTGCTTCCGACCCTCGATGACTAGCTTTCTTAATTCCTTTTCTGCGCCCCCAAAGTTTGTCCCATTGTCTGAGATGATCGTCGAAGGCCAACCATGATGCGCGACGAATCTCCGCAACGCATGAAGAAAAGATGTCGTAGACAAAGTTTCTACAATCTCGAGATGCACTGCGCGGACTGTAGCACAGGTAAAGATCGCGCCCCAAGCTTTGACGGACTTGTTACGACCACATTTCAAAAGAAAAGGACCGAACAGATCGACACCGGTAGTCGAGTACGGCGGCGCAAACAACTTCAACCTATCGACTGGAAGATTGCCCATCAGTGTGGTGTGCGGAGGTTGACGAAGAATTCGACAGATCACGCAATTCTTCACGGTCTCTCTGGCTAGACTTCTTCCTTTCAAGATCCAATATCTTCGTCTCGATTCACAAAGGGTACGTTCCGACCCAGGGTGTGACATCTTCTCATGGCCATCTCCCATTACCAGCTTGGATACGTGACTCGACGCTGGTAACAAGATTGGATGCTTCTGATCGTAAGTCAGTGGTGCATGTCTCAGTCTACCACCAACACGGATAATCCCTTGATCGTCGCTGAAGGGTGCTAGATCCTTCAGTTGTCTCCAATTCTCGAGCTGTCTTTGTACGGACTTGATGGTGTACAGCCTTGCCCGCTCCATCTCCTCCGGGTTTAGAGGTCCTGACTTTCTCTCTATTGCTTTTCTCCCGCAGTTGAGGTTGTGCACGAATCGGAGAACGTAAGCCGTCACTCGGGTGAGCTTTCCCCAATTCGAAAATCTCTTGACGTCAATCGGCGGAACAACCTTTACAGTTGCACAGACTGGACGAGGTTTCTTGCGCTCAACGTCATCTTCAGGCGGGACTACCTTCGTCACTGTTGGCCACTCTTCTCTGGGTTTTCTAAGGAAATCTGGACCGTTGATCCATCTCCCATTCATCTCATGTGGTCTCAAACCACGGCTCAGATCATCTGCTGGGTTGAGCTTTGTGGGCACAAATCTCCAATGACCGAAGCTCCAGGTAGACTGGATCTCCGCAATTCTCACACCAACAAATGGCTTCACGAAGGTAGACTCTGATGACAACCAGTGTAACACAA
>NW_014578851.1:24288-49788 GCF_000485595.1 Priapulus caudatus
TGGTCTATAATTGCTGGCTAAGCTGCACTTTTCTTTCAGGTCCTAGCATAGGCTAGTAATTGTGTACAACAGTTCTATCCCGGGGGGGGGGGCACTCCATATATATTGCATTATAGGTATGTGCCGCGGGAGAAACCCTCATTTTCAACCCTAAACTGCCATTCCAGTGCATCGCGTTTTTAAAAATATCTCGTTCCAGAGCATCACAAGTTAAGTTGGACATGCCGGGGCTCGGCCCAATCGACGACGATTGGGAGGACCTGCCGGGGCTCGGCCCAATCGACGATTGGGACGTACAGCACGACGCCCCACCCGACAGATCCCTGACACCCGCGCAGAACGGGGACCGGCAGGACGAGGACCCACTCGGAGAGAGAGGGGACCTGCCAGTCGCCCCACAACCGCCCGCAGAGAACCAGCAGAAGCAACTACCAGCCCAACCGCCCCCCACCCCACCAGGCCTGGCACTGGGACTGGCAGAACATCGGGCGGGGCCGACGACTGGTACGGGTGGCCGGACGCTTCCCCGCCAGGACCGGCCGGGAGATATGGAGGGCCCAGATGGATAAAGGGATCGGCCGGGGAAATGGAATCTTCGAGATCATCCGCGATAAGCACAAGTTTAAGGTACGAGATTATTGTTAGTCGGTTACATTTCTGCGTGTGTGTGTGTAGTCATATGTGTAGTCTTCTATGTAGTAGGTAGTAGAGAGTATATTGTTTGGTGTAATATAACAAACGGAGAGTAGCGCTACATTTCTCAGTTCAAAACGTGTTATCTATTTGTGTTCTCTATCATGGGCTCTATCGGCACAACCTGATACTACCCTTAAGAAACGGGTGCCACTAGCGCACCTGCTAAACCGTAGACCCTGGGATCGGGAAGAGAAACGCCTTCCTTAGAATTATCAATTATCAATTATTGGTTCTGGGATTGATTATCGATTAGGCGATTAAGAGCGATTGTATTGACATATCTCGTGGATGTTTCCTGTGTGCTTGTATCTGTGCTGACTCCTCGTGTGTCTTAACGTTTGCGTTTTTCTTTCTTTCGCAAGCCATCGCGTTGGAACACGATAAACGTAAGCTTTAGGGAGTTTGTCGTGAAGGCGCGGGTGCAGGCGACGTGTCACTGCGTGTGTGTGGCCATCCTGATCCTCTCACCCAGCCAGCCTCCCTCCCTCACCACATCTACCCTGACCCCTTAATATATACTCGCCTCTGTAAAAGAACGCCTTGCCTCTCTCCGTCGGTGATACTTGAGTTAAACTGAACAGTAAGTTACTGCACTTGCCCCCAGAATCTATGTCCACATCTCTCGTGTCCATGCCAACAACGAGTCGCGGAGTCCGCCTCCCGAGACCGGAAGCGCGTTTACCAGAACCTGTTGCTCTTTGTTTCGCAGTGCTGTAAGAGGGCGTGCAAGGTTTTGACGTTCTTGTGTTTGCTTGCAGAAGAAACGTATGACGGCGGCCGTAGCGCGCTGGCGCCTCCTGGTGGCTTGCGGTCAGCGGTGCGATGCGGCCTGGCAGTGGACGGCGTCCCCCCGGCACGTCGGGGAACCACGACGCCATTGTCTCACGAGATCTCGGCCGGACGTGACCCCGGCCAGTCAGCGAATAAACTCGCGTGGCTCCCCCGGCGCCCCTAGTGGCCTGCAGGCGGAGAGGATGCGCCGACGCGAGATTTCATTGCGCGTGACTCTATCCCGGCAGCCACGTGCGTGCGTGCGTGCGTGCGTGCGTGCGTGCGTGTATATACGATGTGTCGCATGCTGTGTGAACCGCGATGGTGAAATCTGCCGAGACAACCTGACCTCGTTCCATCGTTCTGTCTCCGGAGATGCGGAGAGTCTGCTTTCAAGAGAAGTTCAGCGAAAGAAGTTTCTGCAGTCGTTAGAATCTCCATGTTCTGTCTCAGCGCTTGCTCATCGTGCGTCCGTCTGTTGCTATGGGAACATAGGAAGCCCTGCATGTTCACGTCACATCATCATCAGTGTGAGAGAGGATGCTGGGTGGCGTATTGGTGATGTCAACAACGCAGGGAATATATACACGAAGTGTGTCGCGTCTTTCTCATGCGTGGGCCAGAGCATAGTGTTGCTGCTGCTGCTGCTGCTGCTGCTGCTGCTGCTGCTGCTGCTACTGCTGCTGCTGCTTCTGCTGTGCTGCTACTGCTGCTGTTGCTACTACTACTGCTGCTACTGCTGCTATTGCTGCTGCTTGCAGTGGTTGTGAGTGTATGTTACCGTAATGCATCTTGTGAGTGTAGTAGTGCATCGCTAAACCAGTTTACCTCGGTTAACTATCAGTTTAATCTGTCGCGGATGTTTTAACAGCGTGTTGTGCTGCGATGCTTCTCAACGTCTTGTCATCGTAAATAATCGTACATATTTTGAGTAACGCATCGTCGTTGGTGTTTTTGTCGTGAGTGAAAGTCACCTGATTTGAACTTGTATGATTTGCCATTCCCATTGTTTTACATTCCATGATTTGACATTCTCTCTTTTTACATTCACTGATTTTATATTTTATTCTGACCGCCACAATGCGTGTCCATTGCGCTTATTGTTCACAAACACAATCTGCAAAATTAAGTTAAACCTCGTAAATCGATCTGTGCTTGATGCAGTGATTTTTAAATGTAGCTTCGTGTTCGTATATGTATAGAACGACCTCCGCTTTACACGCGCTGACAGCTTTTCAGCGAGAGTGAGAATGCGCATCTGTGACTGTTACACGAGCTTTTTATTATCTTATAAAGAAAGACGCGTGCCCCTGTTATCGTTTTGTTATTTAATGATCCTCGTTTTACGACTCGGTGTTGGCGTTCGGAGTCTGCTGGCTGGAATAATGTAATACACGGTATGCATTAGCCCGTGGCTTTAATCAGTGTTAGGTTTGGACTTTGGGAAGGTGAGAAATAATTTCTGTTGAACATCGGCGGGTAGAATTCAATAGGTAAAGTTTCTGTACTCCAGCCGACTCAGCCTGGTTAGTGCAATCGTTGTTGGTTAAGCTACCCCCTGTTTAGATACCAGAGTGCCAAAGACCAACCAACTCCCTTCGCGTTGTATGTTACGTAAGTTCGCGTTCCTGTCATTATGAGGTGTGGTGAGTAAGGACTGGTTTATTTGCGCTCGCCTCTGCTTATCTGCATTCATATATTGCAGTTTTCTGTGTTTTTATGATCGAATGGTTATGAGATTGTCGACTCTTGTGTTGCTGTAGTTTTTTGTAAATATTTGCAAGGTGCGTAGATCTTGATCATGCTTGTTATAGTAAATTTTAAAAGGCAAATCGAGGTCCAGGCTTTAGCTTTTGTACAGTTTCGTTGTAAATTTTACTCCAATTATCTTGTAAAAAATAAAATGTGTTCAGTAAACAACAGTTCGTTCTATTGTGGTTCACCAGTAATTTTCCGCTGGTGCCAAAAGCGTACCATTCATCGTATAACACAACACTAACAATAAATAAATGAAATCCCAATAAACGTAGTAAAGGACTCAACATTAAATAATAGGTCTCAAGGGTGATCCACTAAATAATGCATAAATTCGAAGCTCCGAACTCGCTTAAAATCTACGCTCTTTTGCGGGGGCGCCACCATCCTAATAGAATTAGGAATGCTATCAAAGTACTAACTTATATCATAAGCATAGTGCGAATAACGATACGCGATTATGATACTATGTTAAATTTTTGAATCTTAGCGGCCATCTAGTGTAACAAATAATTATAAAAGTGGAGTTATATGGAATAACGTAGATGTGACGGCCTGCTTCTCGCCTCACTTCCTTAATCCCCTCTCGCGAATGGTAATCGGCCGTACGCAGTCAAGCGGTTAAAAAATCTTGAAGAATCCTTTGTGTTTTGGCTCAAACTTTTTAGCCACCGAGCATAAAAATGTGAATTTAGCCTACAATAACGCGCCAAGTGGCGTGCGACCACTCACCAGATCGGCGGTGTGCGTGTCCGCGCGTGTAATGTGTGTGTGGTATGTATGTCTGGTGGCGTGTGTGGCCAGTGTGTGCGTGCGTGCGTGCGTGGTGCGTGCGTGGCGTTCGTATATATATATATATGTATATATGTGTGCGTGCGTGTGTGGTGTGTGTGTGTGTGTGTGTGTGGCGTGCGTGTGTGTGTGTGTGTGTGTGTGTGTGTGTGGTGTGGTGTGTGTGTTGGTGTGCGGCGCGCGCCGCGTCGCGTGTGGTGGTAGTATGGGTGTCGTGGTGTGTGCGTGTGGTGCGGTGGCGCGCGTGCGTGTGTGTGCGTGTGTGTATGTGTGTGTGGTGAGTGGCGGTGTGCGTGGATGTGTGGGTGTGTGGCGTGCGTGCGTGAGTGTGTGGGCATAATACATACGATACATAAACACACACACGCACACACACACAATACAGCACACATAGCAGCGCCGGGCGCGACCACACACAGCACACACACACACACACAAAACAACACACACACACACAGTCACACACACAACAGGCACACGTGGCGCACACACACACGCACGCAGACGCGCGCGCACTACGACACACGCACGCCACACGCACACACAGCACACACACGCACATCTCCTTCGCCTCACTTTCCTTTACTCCCCTCTCGCGAATGGGTATCGCCGTAACGCAAAGTCAAGCGTTAAAAATCTTTGACAGAAAATCCTTTGTGTTTGGCTCAAACTTTTTTTATACCACCCAAGGATAAAATGTGAATTTACGCGTACAATACGCGGGGCGCACGGTGCGTGCGACCGACTCCGGCGTGTGCGTGTCGCGCCGTGTATGTGTGTGTGGTATGTAATGTGTGTGCGTAGTGTCGTGCGTGTGTGCGCCGTGTGTGCGTGCGTGCGTGCGTGCGTGCGTGCGTGCGTGCGTGGTCGTANCCATACACGACAAGTATCTAACATAAATATTCAACGCGCATTTAAGTCGATTTTCTATCTTTGGTACGATATATATATATATATATATATACTCGCCTCTCTGGCGCCATCTGTCATGGAGCTTGTCTCCGTTTCTTCTTCCTAACTTCCTTACTCCCCTCTCGCGGATGGTATCGCCCATGAACAGTCAAGCGTTAAAAATCTTTTGGAGGAAATTCGCTGCATTTCGGCTCCAACATTTTCACTCCCCGAGGCACAAAATGTGAATTTACGCCTATAATACACGCGCGCGCGCGCGTGCGACCACACCCGCGTGTGCGCGTCCGTTAGTGGGTGTGTATGTGTGTTGTTGTGACTGTAAAAACGCGTAGTATAGCTGTAAATCCACTTTTTATGCAATTGGGGGTGAAAAAGTTCGACTTGAAATACTGCCATTTCAGTGCTAAAGATTTTTCACGCTTGACTGGCCNCCCTCCCGAGGCCACAAAATGCTGCAATTTGAAGCGTAAAATACACTGTGCACGCGTGCGTGCGACCACACCCACGCGTGGCGCACCCATTAGTGGTGTGTATGTGTGTTTTGAGACTGTAAAACGCGTAGTATAGCCGTAAATCCACTTTTTATGCAATGGGGGGTGGGTGAAAATATCGACCTGAAATACTGTCATTTGCGTGTTGAACATTTTCCATGCTTGCCTGGTCGTGGGCAAAACAATTTGGAGGAGGGGTGAGGAAAACACTGAGGGAAATTCTGCGTTTCAAACTGCATGCAGCGCCCCCTTCGTACAACTAATGATACCATGAGTAAATAAGCCACAAGGAGTTATATATATATATATATATATATATTATATATTATATAATATATATATTATATATACAAGGAGTTATATATGTATGCTTCCTTCGATGCAGCCAGAGCGACGAGCGCCATCTGTTCGTGTAGCTTCGTCTGCGTTTCTTCTCCGAACTTCCTTACTCCCCTCTCGCGGGATGTATCGCCTAACCAGTCAAGCCGCTTAAAAAACTGTTGGAGGAAATCTTCGCTGCATTTCGGCTCGACATTTTCACTCCTCGAGCCACAAAATGTGAATTTACGCCCCATAATACACGCGCAGCTGCGCGCGTGCCGACCACACCCCACGTGCTGCCGCGTTCGTTTAAAAGGGTGTGTATGTGTGTTAGTTGTGACTGTAAAAATGCGTATGTATAGCTGTAAATCCACCTTTTTATGCCAATTGGGGGTGCAAAAAGTTCGACTTGAACAATACTGCATTTCAGTGCCTAAGATTTTTTCACCGCTTGACTGGGTATGGGGCCAACAATTTGGTAGGAGGGGGGGGAGGAAATGCAGAGGGAAATGCACACACAAACACACAGGACGGATGCCACAAGAGAAACATGAAGCATTGATCATTAGGATGGAGTATTATTTATGTGGAAGATTACAGGGATAAACATGAAGCGTTAGTGCTTGCTGCGCCAGCAGTAAACAACTACAATCTATATTAATAGTATTTTATGCTTTGTGAAAAGGCATGGTCGTCAAGCGCATATATATATATATATATATTAATATATATTAATTATAGATATATACAAGGATTATATATTGTAGCCTCCTTGTCATGAGCCAGAGCGAGAGCGCTATCTTGTCGTGGAGTGTGTCTGTGTTTCTTCCTCCGAACTTTCTTTACTCCCCTCTCAGCGGATGCGTATCGCCCATAACCAGTCAAGCGTTAAAAACTTTTGGAGGAAATTCGCTGCATTTCGGCTCCAACATTTCAACTCTCCGAGGCACAAAATGTGAATTTACGCCTATAATACAACTGCAGCGCGCGCGCGTCGCACCACACCGCTGTAGTGCGCGTCGTTAGTGGGTGTGTATGTGTGTTTTTTGTGACTGTAAAAAACGCGTTAGTATAGCTGTAAGAATCCACTTTTTATGCAATTGGCTGTGAAAAATTCGACTTTGAAAATTACTTGCCATTTCAGTGCCTAAAAATTTTTCACGCTGACTGGGTTATGGTGCAAAACAATTTGGAGGAGGTCGGGAGCGCAAATGCAGAGGGAGATGTCACAACAAACACACAGGCACGGATGCACCAGAGAAACATGAAGATTGAATGATTAGGATTGACGTATAATTTATAGTGCGGAGATTACGAGGATAAACCATGAAGCTGCTTAGTTTGCTGCTGCAGAAAAAAACAGCAGTAAACAAACTCACATCTATATTAATGGTATTTTTTAATGCTGTTGTGAAAAGGACTGGTGTCAAGCGCATATATATATATATATAAATATAACAAGGATCGAGTTTATATATCGTAGCTCCTTGATGCCAGCCAGAGCGAGAGGCGCTATCTGTCGTTGAGTTTGGCTGCGTTTCTTCTTCCCAACTTTCTCTTACTCCCCTCGCGCGGATGGTTAACGCCCATAACCAGTCAAGCGCTTAAAAACACTTTTTGGAGGAAATCGCCTTGGCATTTCGGCTTCCCACATTATTCACTCCGCCGAGGCACCAAAATGTGAATTTACGGCCTATATACACACTGCGCGCGCGGTCGCGACCACACCGCGTAGTGCGCGTCCGTTAGTGGGTGTGTATGTGTGTGTGGTGTGACTGTAAAAACGCGTAGTATTAGCTGTAACATCACTTTTTATTGCAATTGGGGGTGAAAAAAAGTTCGACTTGAAATACTGCCCATTCAGTGCTAAAGCATTATTTCACGCATTGACTGGGTATGGGCCAAACAATTGGATGGAGGGGCGAGGAAATGCAGAGGAAATGCACACACAAACACACTAGGCACGGATTGCAACAAGAGACATGAAAGATTGCGGACTTAAGATTGCAGCTATAATTTATGTGCGGAGATTACAGGATAAACATGAAGCTGTTAAGTCTGCTGCCGCAGCACAGTAAACAACTCACATCGATTATTAATGCTATTTTAATGCTTTGTGAAGGATCGGTTGTCAAGGCATATAATATATATTATATATATAGTATATATAGATATATTCATTTTTATATTGTGAGAAAGAGAGAGAGAAGAGAAGAGAGGAGAGAGAGGCAGAGAGAGAGATAGAGAGAGGAGAGGAGAGGGAGAGGGAGAGGGAGGAGAGACAGAAGGGAGAGAGAAAGAGTGATAACATAATTACAAGACGCAGAAGGCCAATAGTTGATATGCAACAACGTTTCCAACTGGGTTTTATTTTGAAACAGCCTATGTATGTTTCTATACAATATAGGGCCTATTACCAGAGTTAGTGTTCACCAGGAAGAAACCACTGATATACTTACTTACTGCATCACCCTCTCCTAATGTTTAAACTATCATCAGACATTACGCACGCCACGCACACGACATATACATATACACGCTGCACGCACGCAACGCACACACACATATACACACGCACGCACGCACAGAAACAATTTAAAAGTCGGTGTTTAAAAATGAAACGGAGGGGGCGGGAGAGGTTGGGCAATATTAGTGGCTATATTACAAGCTATACAATAATTAATATTGACTGCATATTAGTATTCTATTATATACTAATGTTTTTCGGTAGACAACTAAGGCGGAATCTAGCGCCACCCTCGCGGAATGAGTAAAAAACTTTGTACTGACATGTAAAACATTCTGTGAGAGATATACATTAATAGCTAGACGATCAGTTGACATCAGGAAATAATACATACATACATACATACACGCACGCACGCACGCACGCACGCACGCACGCACGCACGCGTATTACATAATTATACGTATATATTCACTAGTTCGTGACGTCACCCGCCCACGCACTAAACGCGTAAAATAATAATAACGTTAATAATAACAATGACGACGATAACAATGATAATGAAAATTGCAATTAACAGCGCGTTGATAGGAACGTCGTCAGTGAAGGTAGTGGTAGCGGGCAGATAAGCTTTCCTGTATAAACTTACAAAGTTACTTTACACGGCACTCACGCCACGCACGCACGCACGCACACGGTACGAACACAGACACACGCACGCACCACTCTCTATAACGCACAGTCACACGCACACGCGCCCACGCGCAATAGCCACGACACAGGCACACGCACGCGCGCACGCCACGCACGAACACAGCACACACGCACGCACGCACGACACAAAGCCACACGCCCCACATGCATGCACGCACGACACAGACACATCACGCACGCGGCATGTTTTGCAAAAAAAATAAACAAATCATCTTATACAAGTCATATCTCATTAGTTAATCAATTAATACGCGCCCGGAGGATCAATAATCAATCAATAACCCCGTCACACGTTTGGCAGCGGCATTTCCCCTTATGAACATCAATACATCATCATCACAGGCGCCCACCAACGGCGCAACACCAAATCCTGTCCCACCCGCACGCACGCAGCGCACGCACATGACAATCTTGCACGGCATTGAAAACGTCACGGCGGTTACAGGCGCATCTATGACTGTGAGTTAACAGCGGGTTACACCGCAGCAGCAGCCCAGCAGCAGCAGCCCACAGCAGTGGACAGCACCAGCAGCAGCAGCAGCAGCACCAGCAAGAGCAGCAGCAGCAGCACCCTGCCACCCACAGCTGCCATCGCAGCAACAGACACTGACCGCACTCGCACACTGCCTTTCCAGTATCTCAGGCAGGATGGCGTTTCACTATTCGCTGCAGATGTCAACACTGGAACGTCACACACAGTCCCGATCCACAGCACTGCGAGCTGGTGCCTGCCAGCCTGGTGATGTCACAACCAGGTGAAGTTTTTTTACGAGAAACACACTGCCGCGGCGCGTTGAACTAAACGTCATCACGCCCGTGTACAAAATAATACGCGCCTATCAGCTGTTCAATTGTCTGGTCATCTCTCGACTCGAGACGCCGGAAGCGCGTTAATATTATACAAGATTTTGCTAGAACAAGTGGCTGCACGAACGCATAATCTCCACGACGACACACCGGGGCGGCTGAACGCAGTCTCCACGACGACGGACGGATGCACACTGTCTCCATGACGACGGGCGCGATGCCACATCTCCACGACGACGGCGCCGCGATGCACGTCTCCATGAGCGGACAGCACGCCGCGGCTGTTGCCGTGACGTTCGTTTTCCCGCCTCTATCACTGGGCGTCCGTAGAGTCTTCGGAGGATACATCACGTGGCGCCCTCTAGAACTCGGCGTTCCAGCCTTCGTGCGTGGCGCCCTCTAAGAACTCGAGCGTAGGTCAGGTGGCAAGGGAACACGTCTCGCGGCATGGCTGTCAAGAGTTCGACATGTCGGTCGGGCGACTTGAGTAGGCAAGGATCGGAGGCACGTAGGGTTGTTTGATTGGGCCTCCCAGTCGAAGCCTGAAACCACCTGTGAGGTGAGGAGAGGAGAGGGAGCGTGAGTATCATTGTCACCATGGAAACGAGAGAGAACGTGAGAGAGAGAACGTGAGAGAAACGCGACGGAGAAAGACGAGAGCTGACAAAGAGAGAGAGCAAGTAAGAAAGAGAGAGAGGAGAAAGCGAGAGAGAAGCGAGAGAGAGAGAGAGAGGAGAAGATGAGAGAGAGAGAGAGAGAGGACGAGGAAAAGAGGAGAGACAGAGAGCGAGAGCAGAAAAGAGAGACGGGAGAGAGAAACTGAGAGCGGCTCTGGAAGAGAGAGAGGAGAGAAGAAGAGAGGGGGAGAGGAGGAGAGAGAGAGAGAGAGAGTGTGAGTGTCCACTTGTCACCGTTACTACTTGTACTAATATCACTAATACTGCCACTACTAGGCGTGCGACTCGCATAGAACGTAACTTGTTACTTGAATAGCACTAATATCACTAATACTGCCACTACCTTGGCAGCGACTCGCCATGGACGATACTTGCTACTAATTCCACTAATACTGCCACTACTGCAGCGGACTCTCAGGACGTACTTGTACTAGATATCACTAACTATCACTAATACTGCCACTACTCGCAGCCGGAACTCTCACGGAGTACTTGGTACTAATATCACTATATCCACTAATACTGCACTATTGGCAGTGACTCGCATGGACGTACTTGTACTAATATCACTAATACTGCACTACTGCAGCGACTCTCACGGACGTACTTGTACTAATATCACTAATACTGCACTACTGGCAGCGCACTCGCATGACGTACTTGTACTAATATCACGTAATACTGCACTACTGCGCAGCGACTCTCACGCGACGTTACTTGCTACGTATATCACTAATACTGCACTACTCGGCAGCGACTCTCAACGGACGTCACTTGTATAAATATCACTAATACTGCCAACTACTGGCACGCGACTCTCACGGATCGACTTTGTTACTAATATCACTAATACGCACTACTGGCAGCGGCCACTCTTCACGGATACGTACTTGTACTAATATCACTAATACTGCCACTACTGGCAGCGACTCTTCACGGACGTTAACTTGTTACTTAATATCACTAAATACTGACACTACTCGCAGCGCATCTCTCACGCGACGCTACTTGTACTAATATCACTAATACTGCCACATGGCAGCGACTCGCAATGCGACGTACTTGTACTAATATCACTAATACTGCACTACTGGCAGCGACTCGCATGGACGTACTTGTACTAATATCACTAATATCACTAATACTGCACTACTGGCAGCGACTCTCACGGACGTACTTGTACTAATATCACTAATACTGCACTACTGGCAGCGACTCTCACGGACGTACTTGTGTCGTCGGATGTCGTTGACGCCGTTCTTCTGGTAGCCGAGTCGTTCTACGGGGTTCTCCCTGCACAGCTTCTTGATGAGGTTGTGCGCGTGACGCGTGATCTTCTTCGGAAACTCGATCATGTCGAGTCCCTTCAGGATGATGTTGTAAGTCTTCATGGGATCCGGCGCCGTGAAGGGAGGCCTGCAGCGAGCGAGAGAAGGGGAGAAGCCGTGAGAGTAAGGAGAGAGAGAGAGGGGGGGAGAAGCCGTGAGAGTAAGGAGAGAGACAGAGGGGGAGAAGCCGTGAGAGTAAGGAGAGAGAGAGAGGGGGAGAAGCCGTGAGAGTAAGGAGAGAGAGAGAGAGAGAGGGGGAGAAGCAGTGAGTGTAAGGAGAGAGAGGGGGGAGGGGGCAAGCCGTGAGAGTAAGGAGAGAGATAGAGAGAGGGGGATATGAGTGAGAGGGAGAGAGAGAAGTGATGCGAGAGAGAGAGAAAGAGAAAGAGGGAAAGAGAAAAGCGATGAGAGAAGGGAGAAAGAAAGAAACAAGGAGCTGTGAGACAGAGGGAGAAGACACGAGGGCGAGGTGCGAAAATGATAAAGAAGGAAAAAAAACATAGAAGGGGAAGGAAGAGAAGAGGAGGAAAAAGAACAAGAAGAACAACAACAATCAATACACTTACGTTCCGGTGAACATGAGTATGCCCAGCGACCAGTAGTCCACGGAGTGGTCGTGGCCCTTGTTCAGTATGATCTCCCTCCCCTCTCCTCTCTCCTCCTTCCTCTTCCTCCTCCCCTCCTCCTCCCTCACTCCCTCCCTCCCTCCTGTCATGCTTACGTTCCGGTGAGCAGTTCAAACATGAGTATGCCCAGCGACCAGTAGTCGATGGAGTGGTCGTGGCCCTTGTTCAGGATGATCTCTGGCGCTACATACTCAGGCGTCCCACAGAAGGTCCACGTGTTGCGTCCGCTCATCCCCATCCGCTTCGAAAAGCCAAAGTCAACCTGCGAACACGGAGAGAGAAAGAGAGATGAGAGACGGTTGTTGCCATGGAGAGGATGCGACGATGCGCTGGCGCCACCTGGGGGGACGCGCCGGCGGACGGGGAGAGATGAGACGGTTGTCATCGTCGTGGAGACGATGCAGCGATGCGCCGGCGCCACCTGGGGGACGGAATCGGTATCAAAGACCGCGGAGGCACGAATCCCTCGTATAATCAATTAGTAATTAATAAGCGATTGAGCAATTAAGTGAGCGGGGGCAAGTGTGGGTGGAGGTAGGTTACCAGCCGATAAGTCTGTGGAGGCGGAGGGAGAGCAAGAGAGAGAGAGCAGCGAAAACCAAGATGTTATACCTGCTAGTTAACGAACCGGTTAATTACGTTAATTAATTTCTTTGTTATTTGCGACCAGCCGCTAACCCCAAAACCTTCAACACAACAAGAAACAACAAACACTAACGCAACTTTTACTTTTAGAAGGTGTTCTAGACTCATCGAAATATGTTACTTACAAGTAACTGTTAACCTAACCTCAACTTTACAATTGCATCAAGAGTCACTGAAAAGTTATCAAAATTAAAAGCCCAAACATGTATGCTTACAAATTCTGTGAAACCAGGCCTGCGCAATTATCTTATCTAACTCAATCTAGCACCCCAACCCACGCTGATAAACCGGCCAGCAAACCTTGTAAAATTTTAACTACTGAGACTTCTGTTCTAATAAAGTTAAAAGAAATAGTAACCTGGTAACCTCATAAATATTAGTCTTCAAACTTAAGGGGACTAATTCAAAGACAGAAACAGACAAAGTTGATTAATTTGAAATATTTAATTTGACGCCATGAATCCATGGCATGTGAGAATTTGTAGTTTCCTACCAAGCCTTACTGGAGAGAACAGTTGGCTGGGTGCTTCAAAGTTAGGGAAAGCATCGTGCTCCCGCCCAGGAATGTAGTCGCAGAGCGAGTCACTGCTATATTCCGTAACGAACCGGTTTATGTCGGCTTTGTAGAGATTTTGCCGGCGCTCACGATTAGGAGTTACGTCTACTCACCGAGTTTACTCATGTCTACGAGGCCAACATCTGTGAACACGTCATCGAGTGTTCGGCCATAGAGTCCTGACATCTGTGAACATCTCTTCACTTGCTGAGGAGTAGAGTTGCCATTGGAGTTGGCCTGCAGTTCTGTTTGAGAAATGTACAATGTAAACATGTCAGGGAATTCCATAGTATGCATTAGTATGTGTCTTGGAAATAAACAAAAAACATGGTTTAGCAAAGCTTAGCCGTTGTACGCTCTACAAAACTTTGAAGTCCGGATTAATGTGTTCATTGCACAGGTCAAGGCCAATGTTCCAACCTGGTCTCCCCTTCAAGTTGGCAACCCTGTTCCACATGAGGTGGTGCCGTACGTATTTGTGGAGGGTCGAATCCTCCTACACCTATAGAGTTGTAAACATAGAAGAATAATTTAAATTGCTGACAGACCTAACACTGTGAATTGAACACTAACACACAGAATTAACCTTGTGGTCAATTGTATAAATTACGTATGCGTTCTCACACTTAGAGCAACATGAACTTTGATTTGCTTGCAAACTTACACGCCAGGAAGTGGTGTGCAATTGTGAAATATTTTGGATGTTTCCTGTTCCAAAATTGCAACATGTCCATCTTCCAGTCATCCAGCATTGCTGCACCACACGCACCGCCATCCTTCTAGATAGGTGCAAGAGGCCTTCCCACATTATTGCTTTCGTATGGTTGAGGAGGTAGTCATCACCTTCTGCCTCTAGATGGCATGTTTCACCGCAATACCATGCATCTGGAATGATTGAAATAATTATGTCATTTGTCAAATAACCCTAAACCAGAGCCAACAAGGTGGCTCTGGTTTACCCCCGATAAACAATCACTGTTTACCTGGGAGACATTCGTCCTGTGCAATCCCTTTGCAGCTCTTGTGATACCACTCTGCATTCCTGCAATTCTGCTTCAGGGCGCATTGTACCATATCTTCAGCACGCTTGTGGTGGCAGGAGCAGTACACGTATGTGGAGCTACCAGCGCATTCGCTGCTGCAGTGTAGGGACGTAGTTTGTATGTAATAATTTAGCGTATAAATAATCAAGAAGAAGTATAATTTTGTGTTCAACTAAAGAAATATATTGTTTACAAACAACCTGTCAGCGTCACGTCTCGTCCTGTCCCGTTCCAACCGTCCCCCTCATTTCACAATCACCCTAGAAACTGCCTAACCTAGAACCCGCTTATCCAACTCCCTGTAACATCAATGCCGCCGCCCAATATGCGCGACGTTCTGTCTAGCTAGACTATGGCTAAAACAACTACCAGTCTAGCTCCACGCACTAATCCATGCGACACGTGCAAAAGACATGTTACAGCAATACCAATCTTCATCAGAAAATGGCTCTTGTTTCAGTTGCACGCAACTCATGTGGTACCAGCCTATACTTTGCATGATAAACTACAGCGCAGTATCATGACATCATCTTTCTCTATAACCAGAAAAAGATAAAAAAAATACCTCCACTACTGATTTAATCCTTGTGTCTGAGTTTTACTTCTCGGCAAACAGGTTTTTTCTTGAGTTTGCACAATACGCATACCTGCTTGACACGTGCAGAAAACGGAGTCACCAACAGCACTGTCTGGTCATTCGTCTGCATATGCTTTCGCTGCAAAACTTGATTCCATCCATTACAGGTAGCTCCCAGCAAAAGTCAACCACTTCTTGGGCAAGTCGGTGAAGCCAATCTAGTTGGTCTTCACTCGTTCCCTGGCTAGGGAGGCTTTGCATGGTGGTGTTTTGCAGCTGCATAGCGCAGAGCAACACGTAGCTGTATCTGTAGTGAACTGTAAATAAATAGGTGAACCATTTCTCAAGACCAAATGGGCTCAGTAAGAAAGCACAAAATATTGCAAGCATGCGTGCTGTGCTTCTATCTCGTATACATTATTGCTGTTATTGAGTTTGCTTCTGCGGGCTGCCTCATTGTATTGCATTTCAACTTACTTCATACATGTCCCATACATGCTGGAAGTTGGACATCCAATCCTTTCGAAGGGCTCAATGGTTAAAGCCAGATTTCAGCTGGCTAATAGTCCCTCTGTCAGCTATACCTCCTCCAACAAAAAACCTGTTATTGGAATCCTATACGAGAAGAAATGAGACAGTTAGATATCATATGGTATTATTTCATTTATATATATATATAAATGGACTTATTAGAAATAAAGCTTTCATTCTACAAAATAAGAAATGAAAAATCCTTATGGCTCATATGCTGTTAAACCAATTTATTTTATTTTATTTTGCTATAAGGTAATTGTTGTTGTTCACACGTTTATCTATAGCTGTTTTCAGCAAATATTTATTACTAACCTAAAGAAGCAGAATTTCCTTATGGAATTCCTGGGGTGCTGCCCACATGGAATCCAGGCGGTGATGCCAGTTCTCACCGTTGCTGCGCGCATGCTGGGCATGGATTATGCGCTCTATGGAGAGGCCATCTCCACCAACCAAATTGTCAACAGGTTTGCCTTCTTTTACTGCGACATATTGCTGAAGGTGCTCAAGCACAGAGACCATGCCAGTCGTCATCGAAGGATTGGCATCGACAACTCCTATGCTTACCTAGAATTCGAAAACAATAACATACAGCATGGTTACTTACTCAAAAAACAAAGGTGTACAAGGTCAAGTCCAGAAGCATGGCAAAATAGGGATAATTTGGACAATTGCATTTTATTGTCATGCACCATATAACAAACTTACAAACACAGAGCGCTCCTGCATTTCTTTAGAGTACTTGTGCAGATGACGACGCTCAAGCTTGGTCTCAAGGTCACGCTCAAGGTGGTCAGCCAGTATGTGCTTTACCAGGAACACCATGCGCGTCCGCTTCCTCTCATACACATCTGCTGATGGCAGGAATGTGTACGGGTCCATGTCGCTGGCATTTACTGTTGCGTCTACTAGTGAATCCACGAGAGGGAGCCACACGATCTCTCACAGCAAAACACATGGTCATCATGCAGGAACGTGTTTGACCTCTGCGAGTGCTGGCGCTTAGCCTCTGTCCCTGCCTGGACGTTGTCGAGGCAAAAGCTGTAGGTCGATGGCTGGTCGTGCGTTAACATCCGGCTCCGTCTTGTAGCCGCAGGAGCCATGAATAGGACATAACGAGCCTTACGTGACAGATAATACCAATAATAAACCGAAGAAGGTTATACATTACATAGAAGAGTTTATGAAAGGGGGCACAGGGGGAACATCCTCCCCCCCTGTACCCCCAATTAATGCTGAACAATGTAGTGGGACATAGTGCACTTGTGTACTAACTGTACCTCTAAATTCTGCTTCCGGAGTAAGGGCTGTTGATCGTGCTCTGCTCCCAACCGATCGACGTTATTCCGTGCACCTACAACCCCCTGGCTGATGCCCATGTGAGAGAGTGTCCGGAAGGGACAACCTGTCAGGGTACGTTCCGGCAGTACCCTGGGGGGCATAGACCCTATCAGCCCAAGGAACATTTACTATGATTTAGTTTCATGTGATTGATTTTATTGGTTTGATAGAGATTGAATCCTTCGTTAGAATTATATTACGATTATAGTAAAAGAATTGAGGAAATACAATATTACACAAGAAAACAGTATACTAGCCGTTTGAGTTCTACTGAGAAAGATTTGTACTTTTTTATGTATATGTATTCTCTTAATAAACCACTCGTTTTGTTATTTCTAGTCATTGTCTTCTCTCTAGTTTCGCGCAGTTCTAACTTCTATGTGGTACTGCTGAAGGGGTCGTTGTCGTATATGTAGTGACCGAGGTGTCGGCGAGTATGTCGCCTACGCCTACTCCCTAACCCTTACCCCAACACCCTAACCCTAACCATATCAGATAGTTACCTCGGGTACATATTATACGCCATTATATAATACGACAACGACCCTTCGTGCTGTAGTACTAGTATCTGTAGTACACAATCTGGCTACGTTTGTGTGTTAGCGCATGCGTAATATCTCACCAGAGGAGTTATATTTTGTGATGAATATGAATTTAATATGGTCAGGGGTATCTCAGCACAGATTTCTCCAATAAATTTTTATCAGTAGACCCGTGTTCATAATTAAGAGAGTGCCCTAGCTAGCCTGTAGGGTAAAAAAAACACTTACTTTATGCCCCCGCGTCATTCCCCTTGCCTCCCCTGTCCCTCACTCAGCCTCCCTCTTCTTCTACCGCCCCCAGCTATCTTCCCTGCCGCCTTTCCTGAATGTCCCACCCCCTCTCTCCCTCAGCAAACTATATTATGGAGTTTTCTTTAATATGTATATATATATATATATATATTAAAGACAAGGTCTTGTGTTCGTATATAGTTGTTAATCAAGTGATTTATTTTCATTCCTATAATACAGAATTACACATACCACCAATCACTGATGTACATGCTGTCACTCACATTACGTCCCCGTAACCACATACCGCATTCTCTTCTCTGCATTGCGTGAATTAAATAACCTGAAGCTGAACGTGAGGGTACATGATAGCATCACGTTCAGACGCTTTCTCATCAAAAGTACCAACGTCGGTTCAAGGGCGTGCGGGGAAGGTCGTTGCTTCCGTGAAACGCCTCGACGCTTCCCCTATTATCGTTCGAGTCTAACCCTACCACGTTGCACACACGAAGTCCAGTAGTTGGGAGTCCCGCTGGCTCAGAACTCGCGTCGAACGTGACGGCAGGTTTCACTTTCTTTTTGGCCTTTTGCCGTTTTTTCGGCTTTGGCTTTTGATTTCCAGTAGTTTGGACTCCCGTGGGCTTAGAAGGCACGCCATGTGATGCAATAGGTTTCACTTTCTTTTTGGCCTTTTCCGTGATGGCAGGTTTCACTTTCTTTTTGACCTTTTGCCGTTTATTCAGCTTTGGCGTTTGGTTTCCAGTATTTTGGACGACCGTGGGCTTAGACGCGATTAGTTTCACTTTCTTTTTGGCCTTACGCCATTTATCCCGCCGCGCCTGTATTTGTTTCATCGACGCACTCGCCTTCTTCTTCGACTTTGCGCCGACGACGGCGACAGTCGAATCCGACACCGACGCTCCAGAGGGCGCCACCGGTGCTCCGGCGGTCGAGACTCCGTCGTCGTCGGGACGCGGATCTGGCGCGGGCGCGGGGGGCGTCGTCTCCTCGACCGCCGTCTCGTCGAGGGATCGCCGGGGTCGGCCCGCCCTCTCGTCTTTCCATCTTTGTCGCGCCTTCAAGTGAAGGTAAGAGTAAGCATTAAGCTTCTCGAGGTACGACTCGTATTCGGCGATGAGGTCGAGTCGCATCGCCATCTGTCCGCCTCGCCGCGCCGCGCCGCCCTCCGCCGCCTCCGCCGCCATGTTGGACAGATGCATCGTCTGCTGGCGGACGAGAGAGAGCACATGAGTCGCCGATCTCACCCGGCGCGCGCGCCTCACCGACGACTTGCTGCCGGCACCGTTTAGCATCGCGGCGGCGGTTTCCGCCTCGTTGCTCGCGTACAACGGCGCGAGCCGCGACACGTGTCTCGCGAGCAGCTCTAGGCGCGTCGTTATCTGTCCGTTGTAGCGCGCCGCGCCGTCGGCGTCGGCGACCATGCTGGAGAGGTGCGTCGTCTCCCGTCGGATCTGCGCGAGGAGATTCGGAACGTCGTCCGCCGGCTGCTGCGCGTCGGAGGGCTTCGCGGCCTCCGCGTCCTCGTCGTTTTTCGCGGACGACGTTCCGACGTCGTCGTCGACTTTTCTCGTGGACGAAGGTTTGACGTTGTCCCCGTTGTTCGTCGTCACTATTCCGACATCGCCGTTGTCTTTGTGCGTGGTTCTGCTTTTAACGTTCACCGTTTGCGTGGATGATGTGTCTGCACTGCCTGCGCACTTTGCAGACGAGGTGTTTACATCTTTGGATCGGCTCACGTTTTTAGCGTTGTTGAAATCCGCTTTTTCCTTGAATTTGGTTTCGACTTCCTCTACACTTCCCTCGATTTTTGTTACGACATCATCTGCTTTCACCTTAGATTTATTCTTGGCACTGTCTGTTTTTCCTTTAGCTGTAGGTTTAACCGCGTCTGCACTGTCTTTCGCTTTCGTCCTGACGTCGTCTGCTTTTTTCTTCGCATCTTTAGTGTCCACGCCGTCCATGTTGCTCGTGGACGCGGTTTTGACCCGTTCTGGCATGCTCGCTGAAGCAGCTCTCACCTTGCTTGTTCGGTCGGCGGCCGACGCCGCCTTGACGCAATCTGTCAAATTTATGCAAGCAATTTTGAGACCCAGCGTCTGACTCGTAGATGCGTCTCGAGCGGTGTCGCCTCCGCCGGCGCCCCCTGGCGGGTTCGCCTTCGCCGTCTCGCATCCTTCCGTCGCGCCATCAGCGAGCCTCGCACGCTTGCACTGCTCTCTCTTCCCTTTCTTCGGCGAACGCGCGACGCCGCCGCCGCCTACCTTCTCCTCCTGTTTCTCCGACCTCCCGCGCTTCGACCCTCTCCCCGGGTCGTCCGACGTTAAAGAGTCTCCCACGGCGCGTTCTCTCGCGGTCTTCGCCGGCGACCGCTTGGCCGCTTCCACGAGGCGCGACGACGTTCCCGGGACTACGCTGACGAGGAGTTGTTGTCGCTCCGTCGCCGCCGACGACCGCGTTCGCTCCGCCTCCTCCCTCCTTCTCATGACCTCCTCCTCACGCCTCCTCACGCCTTCTTTAGGTTCCTCTCTCCTTCTCACACCTTCTTCACGTTCCTCCCTCCTTCCTCTCTTTGCGGGCGGTCCATCGCCAGACGTCGTCTCCGCCGTACCTGCAACAACGCGACCGAAATGCGTGAAGAGAAACGGGGTCGTCATCGTCGTCATCGTCGTCGTCGTCGCCGGTGAGCGAGAAATCGAAGCACTTTTTACGGTGTCGGGGGAAATACATCCCTGAATACATTCACGGAAGAAGGCTGAGCAATTTAATTTAATGGCTGGAGAGAGGAGAAACTGGGTTCGTCATCGTCATCAAGAAATTGCTAGCGAGGAATATTGAAATCGGATGATAAATTGGATATTGAAAATGCTCCCAAATTGAGATTTTCCTTAATGACCGAGATTCGTCGTGCTATAGCCGTCGTCATTGTGTCACCACTGCGATGGCTCAATGGTTGAGTGCTCGCCTCGTATGTGGAAGGTCGGGGGTTCAACTCCCGGCCGGGTCATACCAGACTTGAAAAATGGTACACACGGCTTCTCTGCTTAGCATTCAGCAAATAGAGATAGAGTGTGGCAAGTTAACTCGCAGTGCTACAGTGGACTAACCCCCTACTGTAGCATTTACTGTGAAAGCAGCTGCGGGGCTTCAGGGTTACAGAAACGGAGTATGGCACTGCCCTATGCGCCTGTAGCTATACGCTATGCGTATAAAGGCGCCGGAAGGATTTAACTTTAATAGCCGTCGTCGTGGCAACAACGATTTACAACGTTGCGCGCGATTGCATATTGAGCCGCCAAAGGTTGCTTCTGAGATCTTATACCGAATCGCTTGGAACTTCTAACGAGTTTAGATGGGGATCGAGATGGAAGGAAAATCGTTGTGACAATTTAATGAAGACCGACAGTGGGAACGGTCAGTCCTTATGTAGTGTGGTGTGCGCGAAATCTGTTCGAATGTGCTAAACATGATTACCTAGTTTTCTCTTCTGCCCGCGAGTTTCCTCGTAGCTTTTGACGAACTGAGTGGTTCTCATCAGGCCTTTGTCCATGAGTGACATAAAGCATTCCTGAAAATTAAATCATGCGTTTGCATAAGTGGCTTGTTTTGCAACACATGTTGTTGTTTTTTCACATTTCGAATATCCGAACATTCTGCAGCAGCACTACATAACTATAAACAGTTAGCAGCACTTTCTGATTCAATGACAATGAAGCTTAGCTACTTAGAAACTTAAGATTTCATGTTCTCACACATGAGAAGAGGGCCATGATTAACTAGTGATCTGACACGCTTTGTAAAAAACTGCCAGGCTAAACATCACCTAATATGGACAAACCTTTGCATTATTAAGAAGCTGATTGACACCATTCCCTTATTTATCTCAACATAAATATTAAACATTGGCTTCATTAGTATAACAACTCCGGTGAAACACAGAGCAAGTCTTTGCCGAGTGGCGCCATCTATAGCACGCCCCCTCGACGAGCGCGGCGTCTCATCGTCGCTACTTACAAATACGAAGTGACCGCTGGTTGCGCAGTTGCAGCACCAAGAGTTCGCGTTAGCACGTTCTCCGTCCTCTCGCTCCTCCACAGGACCCGCCACCGTCTAGAACAAGAGAACAGCTGAATGTTTAATACCACCCGGTAACGGGACAACCGCGAGTTAGGTCGAACAGGGAAAAACGTGGGGTCACGTCGACAGAACGTTGAAGTTAATCAAAGTAGACGTATCATATTTGTGCACATTTTTGCTGAGGCTTGGGGTGAAGGCAAGTCAGAAGAGTTGGGTGTGGCCTAAGGGCTTTGGTAAGGTGGGGGTGAAGGGTTTAGGTTAAGGTAGGAGGGGGAGTTAGGGTTTGGATCACATGGGGAAGGGCTATCGATTTGGAATAAGTAGTTGGACGAAGGATTCGGGTTGAGTTTGTGACAATAAGTTTGGGTTAAGGATCAACATCATAGCAATGTCACATAGGGAGAGCAGGATTAACACGGAGGAGGCAGTGTCGGCTCGCCCCGCGCGCGCTCACCGTGCGATGGTACATGCGCCACTGATCAGGGCAGTCCTGCATCTCGTGGCCCTTCATGAAGCAGCGACGACACAGCAGGCGGTGCTTGCGCGGCCGTGAGCAGGTGCGCTGCGTGTGGTTCGGCGCCAGGCAGTTGTTACAGAACACGCGGCGGCACCGCTGAATGACGTGCCCTCCGCCGCACAGGTAGCACACCGGCGCCCTCTGCAAAAAAAAACAAAGCTGGGAAGTGAGAACGGAATCTTCGTGGCGTTTGTGAACTCTGGGGAACGTTGCAAGAGGAAACTCTGGTGATGGGTGTTGGAAACCCAAATCAATCGTAGCGTAGGCCTTAACATCAGTCGTAGATCGGACCTCTACACACTGCGTATGAGACACTCTTAACTTTACTATGTTCTTGTCTGACAACACTCTACGATGTAAAGTTAATGTTGAGACTGATGCGAGGATTAATTTTGTTTCTGAGAACAGGCTCCTGAAGTGAGAATCCCAGTTCTTATATAACCCCACGGAGTTAATTACAATACATTATTATACATTGATTTTCACAGTGGCTCTGTGACAATCGATCGATCAACCTTAACATGATAACGTAAGGTCGGTCAAGGTCACGGCCAAGGTCAGGCGGTCTACACGCGTTTGTTTACGCGTGCGCACCAAACTGACAACCTCGCCGCACTTCATCGCCTATAGCGTAGTCTTCTAGATGTCCTATCGCGACGATGATTGGCTAGAACTGCCGGCCAATCACGTCGGGAGGACGGGTTGATTACGCCGACGATTTTCGGTGCCGGCTCGGGTGACTGTGTTCAGGTGAAACGTGACAAATACTCACCTTCTTTGGACAGGCTTGAGCTTGGTGGCCCTGCTGCCGGCAGTTCCTGCACCGCTGCGTCTTGTAGTAGCGATTTCCGCTGCCAAAGTTGTAACGGTCCTTGTCCAATATCCGCCACTCGTCTGCAACGGCGAGCCGAGACACGGGGAAATTAGGATCGAAACAAGATATCATGTTACTCGCGGCCTATTTAAAACGTTTATCGTTGAAATGTCTGCTTGCGGTATTTCTTGTGAACGAACATTATTTACGAACTCATCAACGCCCATTTTTGGCAGCGCTGCAGCAGCGCCAGTCAGCGGGTTGGTCCCTAGCATTCGTAATAAAATGTCCTATAGCCCTGCGCACTGTACGCGGCTATAGTACTAGAACTAGCGATAGTTTGGGACCCAACTTTAAGTTGGACAATCCTATATCTACTGATTCCTAGCTTGGGACCCGCCGGCCCTCATAGTCATATCGCAAATGTGCTAAACTATAAGCTGCAGTGAAAAAAATACACGGGGGCTCGGGGCGATTTAGCCCCCGAAATGCCAAAAAGAGCCCCGGAAATCAAAACGAGCCTCCGTAAATTTGCATAGAGTTCATGCAAAACCAAATTTTAGAGTGCTATTTTCATGCACGCGAGCTTTGAAAAGTAGCCCCCGAAAAATAAAATTTTAATTTTTTCCCTGATAAGCTGGGGTAACTAGGATTGTGCCATCAGGGCCATCTACTTTACTACCATCACGTATTTCACAAAAACAACATCATCTTCGCTACTACCACGTACCCCAGTATTCGCTACTATAGACAAGACGGCCTAACCCTAGTTAGCCCCCACACCCGGCTGAGTTTAGCAGCGTTTGCGAAAATGAGGGCCAGGGTCCCAAGCTTGGATTGAGCAGACAAGCACATCAGCTTATTTCAGGTCGTCTATAGTTAAAAATAGTGTTGTAATCGTTGTAATTTCGTAATCGATCATCGGTTGGACCCAAGTAACCGATGATCGTTCCAATCGGTTAGATCGGGGTGTTGAATGCCTGCGTGTGCGTAACGTCGGCGTGCATTGTACGTGTGTGCATGTATGTGCTTTGTTTAGCCCTGTTTACTGTTTTTTTGCACTGTTTACTACTCGTGTTGTATAATACATATATGTAATAAAGGATAACTTGTATTTAGCGATGATATCTATGATTCTCATCACTTTTCCAAGTTTTCTTGTTCAAGTTTTACATTTATTTCGATTTTTATTTTTATATATTTTTTTGTGATGAAATCGATTATGGATTTTGATTACCAAGTGCTTGGTTCAAGCCACTTTTCAACCGATGATCGAGTATAATCGATGATCGTGACATCACTACGTAATTAGCCCTACGTTCGTGTTCTCCAGGATGGCAGGGCGCACGTACGGCGACGACGCAGCGATGTACGGCTGGCCGCGCAGCCGGATCGCCGGACGACGAGACGACGACGACGATGCCGTAGCAACGTGACGGAGACAGCGATGCGTCGACCCGGAGATCGAGGCGATGCTGTACGCGCAGATCCATCACGCGCTGAACCCGGACGCGGTCGCCACGACGACGATGATGATGACGATGCCCGTGTACTCGCTCGATGTCGCGAATGATGAGATTGTCGATCGCGAGGTGGCGACCGACCGCGACGCGACGACGCGCGCGCGGCTCATGACGACGCGTCGCGGGAGGTTGTTATTGTTCTGGACAGCACCGATGAGAACGAAGAAACGATCGTCATCGACGACGACGACGACGACAACGACGGGAAGGGGAGGAAAGCAGGCGGTCAGGTCGGGGAAGAAAACAGGGAGGAAGAATTATGGAGAAGAGAGCGAATGAGGGGCAGGAGGAGGAGGAGGAGACCCTCAGAGAAGGAGACACTAGCCCTTGATGATGTCTCGCCTAACAAGAGTCTCCTGATTAATTTCGACGAGGCGAGTAGGGTCCAGCTCTCGCGTCCTGAAACGACGGCTGCAGACGCAGGTGAAGGTCACATCAGAAGGTCACGTCGGGGTTCTCCCCCGGGGGCTTTAATAACACGTCCGGTCTAATGCGCCTTCAAAGCTGAAACTAATGTGTGTACATCACGCGTGACGTATTCATTTGATATTAATCTGAGATGTGTTCGATCGTGTTGCAGTACGCTGATGCATATTTTAAACAGCGATGTTGTTTACAGATCGCATCGCAAGGTTCAACCGTATGTCATTTAATAGACTGAAAGCAATGTCAGCCACTTGTGCGTAAAAATTCATAACCCACCGGACTCGACGTCAAGCTGAATCGCG
>NW_014578851.1:51974-53207 GCF_000485595.1 Priapulus caudatus
TGAATGTACCCCCTTCTTTTTCACCTCTTGACCTTTGACCTTTGACCCCCAGCTTCGACATCCCAACTCGTTTTGACGATCCCCCCTAATGTGCCGAATATCGTGACCGTACGTCGAGCGGTTAAGATTTGTGCCCAACTGTTGACGGACGCACGGACGGACGATCGGACGGACGATCAAGCGATTCTACAAGCTGCATCTGACTATGTCAGATGAGCTAATAATTACACATTTGAAGTTGACATTTCATTTTGAATAGTTTTGATGTTTTATGTCAGGTCTTACATTTTAATGTATCAGTCTGAACTAGTTTTTATAAAGGTGATATCTTGCGGTCGACATGAAATTAGGATCTTGATCCTCTACCATCGGTATATTGATTAAAATTCTTAGTAACATTTAAAGGTTTAAATATACATAGTTGGTTAATGTTGGCACCGTGAACTCTAGAAATACGTTATCTAAAGAGACAATTTGAACCCTCCCTATGTAGATTCCAAAAAGCTTTTATTATATGGTGCAAGGAGAAATGAAATCTCTTCCATTTCAAACCGCTGATATTTCGCGACTGTTTCAATCAGGTTTCCCTGAAGTCCATATCGTTATAGTAATAATATTATTGATATAATAGTAACTATAGGTCTCTATACATTTCTATGGTTGTAATCGCCACAAATATTTGCAGTTATTTGTATTGTTGCCCGAGTGGTGGCGGTAGTATCGTTATTAGTTTGACCAGACCAGCTTGACTTGATCCAGAGCATTGGATTTTTGGTGATTTTTGTGAATTTTTGGTGATTTATATGCTCTGCTTGATGGTTGGTGCTCGGGTTGGGGGCTTGACTAAGCTGAGCAGGTAACTAACGTACACTACAATCATTGCACTTATTTGCACATACTATTTGAGTTTAAACTTTACTACTTTACTTTTTACTTTACTCTTTTCTTTAGTCTTTAGAGTTTAGTTAGGCTCATACTCACAGTCATAGGGCCCCCAGGTTACTGCCGGAACGTACCCTGGGTACGGTCCGGCATATTAATACGGTCCGGTATTATTAATACTCAGACTGGGATTTGCAGCTCGGCAATTACTTAGGCATTAGCTTAGCTCTAGACTAGTAACTATAGCCCGCGTACAGTTGCCGCAGGGCTATAGGATCTTCTATTACGGATGCTCGGGACCAACTTAGTAACGGTTACTTGCGCTCATAGGGTCTATGTCCCCCAGGGTAC
>NW_014578852.1:0-6089 GCF_000485595.1 Priapulus caudatus
CATCGGTTTGGACCCAAGTAACGTATGACCGGTTACAATCGGTTATCGGGTGTTGAATGCCCGCTGCGCGTCTTGGCGTAACGTCGCGGCGCCACTGTACATGCTACGTGGTGTGCATGTATGTGGCTTGTTTAGCGCCTGTTTACTGTTTGTTTGCCACTGTTTACTACTGTGATGGGTATAATACATGTATGTTAGATAGAGGATAACTCGCTATAGTAGTTACATACTATTTATAGTTTGACATTTATTTTCGGGTGAAATCGGATTATGCGGATTTTTGATAACCAAGCGCTGTTGGTTCGAGCATGTGTCAACGATAATTGAGCGAGTATGATCGATGTATCGCTGACATCACTACGATTAAATGGTATAATGTTACATGTACATGTGATGTATATGCACTGGATATATTTACAATGTACATTGTGTATGTAGTAAATGTTAACATGTACATGTGTAACTGTAGTATGTACATGTATATGTTTACATGTTACGATGTGTATGTATTATGTAAGTATATATGTTACATGTACATGTGATCTGTTATATGTACATTGGGTATAATGGTTACATGTACAATGTGTTGTATATGTACATGTATAATGATTATGTCATGTGTAGGTGTATATGTACATGTATAAGGTTACATGTACATTGTGTATGCTTATGTACTGTAATAATGTGTACATTGCTGACATGTGTATGTATATGTACATGTATAATGTTACATGTACATGTGTATGTATATGTACATGTATAATGTTACATGTACATGTGTATGTATATGTACATGTATATGTGTACATGTACATGTGTACTGTATATTGTATAATGTACATGTACTATGTATATGTACATGTATAATGTTACATGGTACGATGTCAATATGTATATTGTAAATTGTATAATGTTACCATGTAACATGTATAATGTTAAACTTAATGTTAGTATGTGTAGTGTAATATGAAATACATGTATAATGTTACATGTATGTGTATGTATATGTACATGTTAAGGGTTACATGTACCATGAGTATGTTATATGTACATGTATAATGTTACATGTACAAGTGTATTATAATGCACATGTATAATGTACATGCACACGTGCCAACTGTTACATTATATTGTACAGTGTATAATGTATCATGTAGGCATGTGATAAGGCATATATATGAATAATAGTCTTGATCTTTCATCTCTTTTGTCTCTTCTCTGCTCTCTCTCTCTCTTCTCTCTCTTTTCTCCCTCTCTCTATCTCTTTCTCTCTCTTCTCCCCCTCTCTCTCCCGTTCCTTCTCTCTCTCTCTCTCTCTCTCTCTCTCTCTCTCTCTCTCTCTCTCTCTGTCTTCCTCTCTTTCTCTCCCCTCTCTCTGCCTCCCGCGTGGACAGACAGATGAAGCTGACGACCGGACGACAGGCTTCCTGTACCTGCGCAGCCTCCGTAGAAGGTGCTCCTGCTGACGACGAGTGGTCGCCTTCCTCCCCCTCTCCCGCGGGATGGCATCCTCGACGACTAAACATCATCATCACACACACACACGCAGCGCTGCCCCAACACTCGTGACAGCTGCTTGTGGTGCGGAATACCACCGTTTGTCTTATAATCATTAGGGCGCACTAGGCACGTCCTGTAGTTACAATAGCCACTCTGTATGTACACTAGGCACACTCTGTAGGCATGGTCTGTATGTACACTAGGCACACTCTGTAGGCACGGTCTGTATGTACACTAGGCACACTCTGTAGGCAATGTGCCAGTCCTGTATGTTACACTTTTAGGCACGACTCTGTAGTAACACTATGTAATGTACAACTAGTGCACACTCTGTACGGCATGGTCTGTATTGGTACGAACTAGGCGGGGGGTCCACCCACTCTGTAGGCACGGTTCTTGATGTAGCACTATAGGTAACAATTTTTGTCAACTAACCCACACAATGTGTATGCAATCACTAGGCACAATCCGTACATACACTAGGGTACATCTGTACGTACACTGGCCACACTATGTGTGGTGTGTAAGTCCAGTCACTCAAGGCACCATTACACCATCGAGGATGATATCCTACACTAGAGCAGAGATGGAGTCTCGATTCCCGATCAGATGCGGCATTAGTCCACTCACGTATAACGTTGTTTCAGACACTGTAGCACACCACGACTCACTAATTGGACGGGGGATGTGAGAGACGGAGATTTCAATCGCAGCTCTCAATACAGTAGCATCAGCCCACTCACTTATCGTAGTTTACTGCCAATGTTGAAGGTCTGAGCGACAGCGACAGCGAGTGAAGCTATGTGAACTGGAGCGCGGGGTAGACAGTCTACGGCTACCTAGTCATCGTCTGTCTACGATGATTAACACGTTATTACCTGCGGGCAAGGAAGGCTGTGAGCACGATAGGCGAGTACAGCTTGTGTGCGTGGTGTGGTGTGTTGTTGGTTGTGTGTGTGATGTGTCGGTCTGTGGTCGCGTGCGCTCGCGTGTGTGTGCTGCTGTGGGGTGTTGATAGTTGTGTGTCTTGTGTGTCCGCGCGCTCAGCGGCAGTGTGGAGGTTACACTTGGACATATCATGTGTGTGCTGTGTGTGGTCGTGTCCATGCGCGCTGCGGTGCGCGGCGTTGTGGTCCTATCGATTGTGTTGCCGTTCGCGTCCTGCGTGCGTGTGCCGCAGTCGCTGTGTTCTGGTGGCCATTTCAGTATGCTTATATGTGTTTGCGTGCGGCGCTGTGCGTACGCTCGTCTGCGAGCTGTACGGTGGTTAGGCTAGCCACACACACACCTACTGCCACACACCACGCAATCAGCTGACATCCTATGTGCGTGGTTGCGCTCCAGCCTGGGTCTACTAACCAGGCCACAGAGACAACGCTTGCTTCTGCGGCCTCGACACATAAACCACCTCTAGCGCTGAATTCTCCTTTACAATTAACTAGCTGCCTTCGTTACATGCCTCGGTTACGTGCTCGGTTACTGACGCGTGCTGTTACTCGTCTGCTGTTACTTGCCTCTGGTTACTGTCTCTGTTCTCTGCTGTGAATGTCTCTGTTACTGTCTCTGTCGACTTGTCTCTGTCTCTGGCCCGCTCTGTCACATGGTCTATGTTATGCTCTCTGTGTTACTGCCTCTTGTACTGCCTCTGTTACTGGTTCTGCAGGTGCGCGCGTCGCACTGTCCTCTCGTGGCGTCTGGCCGTGCGTGTTGACGTGGTGCGTCTGGTGTACTGGCACTCTTGTTACTGCCTCTGTTTACTGGTCTGCTGGTTACTGTCTCTGCTTCATGTCTCTGTTACTGTCTCGTGTCACTGCCTCTGTGTCACTGTCTCTTTTACTGCCTCCTGTCACTGATCTCTGTTACATCCTCTGTACTGTCTCTGTTACTGTCTCTGTTAACTGTCTCTGGTTAAGTGCCTCTGTTACTGTTCATAGTTACTGTCTACTGTTACTTGGCCTCTGTTAGCTGCCTCTGTTACTGCTCTATTACTGTATCTGTTACAGGTATAGAGCCTCTCAATGTTCCATGTCACTGGTTACTGTACCTTGTGTTTTACCTCGGTCTCTGGTTACTGTCTCTGTTACTTGGCCTCTGTTACGTGGTCCGTCTGGTTACTGTCTCTGTTACTGCTTCTGGTTTACTGTCATGCTGTACTGCTCTCTGTTGACTGGTCTCTGTCACTCGCCATCTCAACTTCCTGTTCTGCTAGTTATCTCTGGTGCGGGTCGGGTTGACTGTCCAGAGGCGGCGTCTGTTTCACTGCCTGCTTGAAGTACTTGTGTGGCTTCTAGTTACTGGCGAACCTCTGTTACCTCGGCTCGTATTGTGTTTTCCGGCTCCTGGCGTTAGCTGCCATCTCAGGTTCACTGCCTACTTTCTGATTGGTGTCTTCTTGTTCTGCGCATGTATGCCGCTGCCTGTAACCTGGTTCTCTGTTACCTGCTCCTGATTTACGGGTGTGATCGTTCTGTTGAATAACTTATATAGTGATTGCGTCTCAGTTATACTTGACAGGTCTAAATCCTCTATTGTCTTAACCTGTTACTCGCTGCTGGCTGTTACTAGATGCGCATCAATGTTTTCAAGATTGGTCTGTCGTGGTTTAGCTTGATCTCTAGGTCGCCGTGTAACATCTGAGCGGGTTGGCTCTACGTGGACTCTGGATTTAGCTCGTCTCTTTACTGTCGTCTGTTACATCTGTCTCTGGGTTGCACTGCGTTCCTGCTCGCTTCACTGCTCTCTCGTTTTACTGTCCGTCTTTACGTGCCATCTCGTTACTGTCTCGTGGTTACTAGCCTCTGTTGTCACCTGGCCTTCTTTACTGTCTCTGGTACTGGGTCTCTGTTAGCTGCGTTACCTAACTAAGTTATCACACTCTCTTGCCCTTCCTCGGTTACTGCTTCTCTCTTCCTGTGCCGTGTCATCCCTCGCGCCCAATCCCTGTATTGAATACTCACAGTATCTTTTAGCAGCCACTTACTCTGGGGTTACGATTGCCTTCTTGTCACATGCCTCATGTCACTTGTTCTGCCTGTATGAGGCTCGGGCCCCCATCCTGTTTGACTGCTCCTCTGTTATCCTGCCTGCTGTTACTTGCCTCTCGTTACGCTTGTGCCTTCTAGTTAACTGGCCTCTGGATTTATCTGCTGCTCTGTTACCTGCTCTCATAGGCTGGTTACTGTCTCTGTTAGCGGTGGTTCTGTGCTGCATCACGCCGTTACTGCGGCTCTTGGTTTATGTCCTCTGGTTTACGTGCCGTCTGTTACTGGTCTCTGTTAGCTGATCTTCTATCGATTACGAAATTACAACCGATTGACAACACTACATGTAACATTAACATGTACATATACATACACATATACATATAACATTATACATGTACATATACATGTACATGTACATTATACATGTACATGTACATGTACATTGCACATGTACATGTACATGTACATTATACATATACATACACATGTACATGTAACATTATACATATACATACACGTACATGTAACATTAACATGTACTTATACATGTACATTGCACATGTACATGTACGTTATGCATATACATACACGTACATGTAACATTATACGTGTGCGTTCCATCTGTGTGAAGAATGCTTGGATGGCTTCCTGGAAGTTCCGGTTTGCGAGAATCCGTGGGGTGGGGCTTCGTTCGGCGAGGGGGGAGGGGCGTGCTGCAAAACCAGCAGTGGAATACAGAGAGAGAGAGAGAGAGAGAGAGAGAGAGACAGACACAGAGAGAGAGAGAGATAGAGTCAGAGACAGAGAGAAAGAAAGAGAGAGATAGAGTCAGAGACAGAGAGAAAGAAAGAAAGAGAGAGTGAGAAGAGAGAGAGAAAGGGAGAGAGAGAAGTACGGACGCGTGCTATAATCGATGTATCCTGATTTCCCTCGGTTTTTGTGATTTCCAGTTTTCCGTGTGCGAACGCGAACTTTCACAACCTTCTAATTCGCTCGGATAATCTGTTTCTTTATCTCTCAACGCGCTCTCGTCTAGCATTTTTTACTACGATTTCGCGGGCCACTGTGTCGACTCGGCTACCATTATTACTTCTATTGACATAATAGTACTCTATCAACCGGCTGGCTGATTGAAACGCCGCAGTTACACGCGTCGACATTGTCCGCGTCGGTTTTCGGAAGGAATAAATCTGACATTTTCTTCGCAGGGTGCGCGCGGGACGGACGCACGCACGCACTGCTCGGCGAGGCGCGCAGCACCGCGCGCGTAAATAAAACTTTCTTTTTCGATCGACTCATCGCGCGCGGTTCATCTCGACTCATAAACCTCGACATAACATCTAGTTCGGCTCAATTTTCCAGCTTTCATGCGATGTAAATGAGGCGCATTTTGGACGCTCGTGGCGGCGCATCGATGTTCGATAGCTCGTGCTTTGTGCGCACCGATAGCCTCCTTGACTTCCCTGCAACGCCATTAGCACGCAGCACAATGGCCGTCGTGCGCGCGCGCGCCACACACACACACACACACACACACACACACACACACACACACACACACACACACACACACACACACACACACACACACACACACACACACAC